>NW_027468640.1:26785831-26798331 GCF_046254945.1 Alosa pseudoharengus
GACTCAACCGTTTGTGTTGTCAGTACTCAAGGGAGCAAAGTTAGGAAGGTAGGGTTGAAATGACGTGTGTGTATAAGGTAATGCCGGGAAAGAAACACACACACACACACACACACACACACACACACACACACACACACACACACACACACACACACACACACACACACACACACACACACACACACACACACACACTTATGATAATGAACTCTTCTAGTTCTAACCATGACCTCAAGTAGGATCGACCCTTTGCATTATAGCATCATAAACAATGCTCTACACATAACCTGCTACACAAGGCTACAATACACCACAAGCCATAAAGTAGCATGGACCTGACACAGCTGAGAGAGCATATATGTAAGGGATAACGGCCGCCAAGGTGTCCTGTTATACGGAATTAATGGACGAGGGCGAGTGGCAAAAAACTCCCCGACGCGCAGCGGAGGCCCGAGTCGTCCTACTATGGTTGTTAAAGTTACCATTCATAAGCATTGATATGGAACGGTGTCCTGTTATTCAGAATTAATAGCCACCCCACCAGCCAATCAGAAAAGAGTATTTCTTCTCTCCGGGTGATAAATATATATATATGTATATAAAAGAGCATTGAAATACAAGAAACCCGAAAAATGAAATTTAATAGAAAGGATAAAAAAAAAAGCTAAAATAAAATTATATATTCCTTAATGAACTAAGACATGTTTGTTACTTGACCCTATCTAGCTACAACACACAATAGCTGAAGGCCTGACTAAAGTTACAGGCGAGTATGTCCATAAAAACGAGGACAGAATGTAGCGTTCAGATCCTGGAATACAATGGAGACAGGTGGACCCAGCTGTCCAGAGCAGATTGGCTTTTCAAGAACTCATAATACATACTCTATGACAAATATCTCTAGAAATCTATCAGTAAAATAAGATATATGAAGAAGGCTATACAGAAACGCGAGTTGCTTGTCCAGTTATTATATTCTCTGAGAGATTCATCAATAATGTCCTTGCACCACACTGAAACATCTGGCACAGACTGAGGTCATCTGTTGTTGGAAGATGATGTTGGATAGACAGCTAGTGTGAAAGAGGAACAGGAAACCAGAAATGAAGCACAGCGCTACGGCGTGTAGAGCTGTGACACATGGATCTGTTAGTCATGTTCAGTCGCCGGTTCAGACACACATAATCTCACAGTCACATACAGTCCGGAGAAAGGTCACGTTACTCTGGGCAACCACTGCGAAAACAAAGATCAATCACCCAATCAGCGAATCAGACTGTTGCGGAATGCTGGAGCACATAATGATGCAAATACTATGAGTAGGGCTGTAGGGGAAAGAGACAGGTTGAAAGGAAAGCTTGCAATGTCTGGTGACTGAGAGGGCCTCTCAAGAAACACAATTCTTAAAGTCTTTCTGTCCATTCTCGAGGTCACAGACATACTGCTAGATGCACACACAGCCTTGCACTGCAAAACAACAGACTGTGATATTTACAGAGGAAACCCCTTCACCAGCTCACCCACAGGGAAAGAGAAAGACTGATCATAAACACAGTCTTCATCGGTCTTGCCTCTCGTGAGTGTCAGCATCAACTTTAACCCTTCACACACACAGAGAAGGATCGCTACCACTGATATCTCTCTGTTTCTAACAGCCATCCTGATAATAGAACACCTTTACACACAGACAATGAAACAAAATATGAAGAGTGCATTTAGACCATCAGACTGTTTACCTATGTGTATAGGCCACCTGGAATGTAATTGCTTGGTTCTTGTCCACAAGACGTTTAGCATCACACACCATCAAGAAAACACTTGACCTCGCTACCTCACTGTCAAACAGATGTGCCATAGTAGCAGAGATGTGTCACCAACGAGATCGTGTGAGATCACTGTTCAACATCATCTTTGCACTTTGCCGCATAGCACACTCATGGAACATATACAATACATATGTATAATAATACATATGTATAATATATGTTTAATATATATATACCTTGAATCCTGTAGCCTGTGGATGATGGTCACCTTCACATGTCCAGCAAAGTAAGGATGCTCGGTAGGTTTAAGGCTTCAAGGTTGAGCAACAAAAGAGATCCTCTGTATCAGAGTCTGTTCAGCACCCACTGTTCATCAGTGTGTACATGTGTTTATATGGGCAAATGTGTCATAGCACATGCATACACACTCCGACATGCAATATTGAAATGTGGAGCAGAGGACATCTGGCCGGAGAGTGGGATTATGGGTAATTAGCCCCAGTTTAATAATCCCACCCCACGTTGCGAGGAAGAGGAATATGTGAGATTACGGGCTCTCCACGGCATGGATTACCCAGCCACCCCTACTCCCTCCCCACGGCTCTCCCTCATGCCACCCCCCTGACCGCCTCCTCTCCGCTTCTTTTAAATGATTCCTGCTCCTTAATCCTGCTTGGGACATACAGCATATTTAGTCATTCCTTCATTCTTCCTCCACAGTAAGACCTATTTTATTTTCTCATTGAAGTGTGGTATATCAACCTGACTAATTTGAAAAACAGTACATGAGAAGTGATTTTTAAAAAAAAACATCAAAAACATCAAAACATCAAAAATCACAAAAAACACAATGTCATTGTATCATTGAAACTATGTTAATAGTTGTACTATTATAATATTGCTTTATCTATTTAGTATTGCTTTACACTGTTTTCTTTCTGCATAGTGTACATGTGCTTTGCATATTGCATATGAAAAAAAACATAGGCTACACAGAACTGGTAAATCTCTTCCCAAAGCTCTACTGTGCTGTGGATTAAGGCATTGTAATACACGCTCTACTCAGATTGATCAGTGTTAGGAAGGGATCGCCCATCAAGTAAACATGGTCAAACTGATTCTCAATGTGTTTCCTTACAAACAACCACTATTGCTATGAGAGTATGTTAAGGGGCAAAGTAGCTTTGATGGTGGAGGTTTTGAGGAAATTATGACTGTCAAGAAAATGTCTCAGATTTTGACAGGTAAGACATACTCATCTAAACAGAACTCTGCCTCAGGATAAACTTGGTCAAAGATCTGTCATTGTCATAGAATCAACCACACCAGCACCACACTATGTTCCACACAGCAGAGGCATAGACACTTGCACACACCATATCACTGTTATCTTTGTTATCTTCAGCATGAACGTGTGAATGGTAAATCACACCAATAACTGGTATAAAGTCTGGAGTCTGGAGCAGAGACCTCCATGTCACTGAGGTCAACGTTTACCCAGAGATCAGGGATTAAACCAAGACCTCTCTGAGGGTTCTAAACCCTTTGAGGTCTTAACCCATCACCTGAGGATATAAGGAAAGATCCCACATCTGGGTGGTCCTCAGTTTGTCCAGGAATGAACATACAACAATATAACGAGATTCAGGAGTTAATGTGTAATGGGCGGGGGTGGGAGTGATCAATATACAAACACACACACACACACACACACACACACACACACACACGCACGCACACACACACACACACCCACAAAGGCATTAAGGCATTAAGGCAGGGGTGTCAAACATAAGGCCCGGGGGCCAGATCAGGCCCGCCAGCAGGTTTCATACGGCCCCCCAGATGTTTTAGGTAGGAAGGGAAAATTAGAAAAAAAGATCACATCCAGTTGTCTTCAACAATGTGTAATAAGCAATATCTCTATGATATGATAAATTGATAACCTAGCACTACAAACCATGCTCAGGAAGGAAGAAGCAGAAATACTAACATGGAAGTAGGGCATTTCAAGAGAGAAAGAGCAGTATATGACAGCAGTACATTATTTGTACTTGTTTGCTCATAAGTGATATCATCAAATAACACTCTGATATACCCATGCAGAAAATGATAATGATGAAAATGACCATAACAATGACGGCCCACCACTAGGTCTTATTCCAACAAATCCGGCCCACTACCTAATATGAGTTTGACACCCCTGCATTAAGGCATTACATCTATTTGGCTGTTGATGAGAGTACTGCATACATGGTGAGCCTGGCAAAGAGGAGGTGCTCCTAAACACCAAGAATTAAAAGGAGAGGATTCAGCTCCAGTATTTAGCCTGAGCCAACTTCTTCCCCTACTGGACATGTTTGGAAAGGGTTTCCTCCTAAAAACACTGAATTTATAGTTTAATTTAAAAAAAGAAAGAAAAAACAGCTCAGCTTAATTCAGCACCCCAAAACTGAGGCTTGATTAAATGGTAATGGCTATATGACAAGAACCTGCAGGACTTTAAACAGGAGCTCACCTCATTAAAGCAACTGAAGAAGCTAAATAGGGCAATGTAGACCTGTTTACAACAAAGCCACTGATGAAGGTCATATATCACCTGAGATGTGGTCTTTTGGAAAATGCACTCCATGCCACACAATTAGGGTTGCAAAGGGGCGGAAAATTTTCGGTAAATTTCCGGAAACTTACCGGAAACTTTCCATGGGAAGTTAAGCTGGGGAATTTTGGAAATATTCCAAATTGGAAAATTTCATGGAATTAAAGGAAATTATGGGAATTAATGGGAATTTACGGGAATTAACTGGGACTTTTTGGTAATTCCTACTGTTTCATATACAGACATTAACATTTTGTTTCGTAATAAGAAATATAATTTGTTTGCTCGTATTTTCGCTTAGCTTAGCATACAAAGCTAGCTACCATGCTAGCAGGAATCCCATTCTCTGCCTATGGTTTCCTAGCGTGCTAAGATAGCAACACAGAAACCACTGAACTGCCCAAGATACACCATGCCACTCAACAACAAAATCCAATTGGTTGGAACATTGACTGACTATCAGTTTGTTCAGTTAGAATCCCAGAAAATGGTAAAACAATTAAAAATACAATGACACAACATACCACCCCAACCAAACCTTATAGATTATGTAAATTATATATAAGTTGTCAAGCTTAATCAGACAGATTAATCGTCCCATTACAGTTTATGCAAAATGACGTACACCCATTTGAATGAGGACAAAAGTGACGACAAGCCCATTACTGGGCAACTCTGTTTGCAAACTTCGCCCAGTTTCACACCAATTTGTGGGAATACATGAGATGACATTTTCACTGGGAATTGATTTTCCCCATGCACATGAACGCACCATAGGTTTCCTTTATGTCTAGTAGCCTATGCTGATTGCTGTGTGCATGGGATTGACGTATGTGCATGGTAGAAATTTGACTGAAATTGCATTAAATCAGGTTGTTTTAACTAATATTATGCTGCAAGATGGGGTTTTGTCCACTACATTTAAGTTCCCTGTTATAGACTAACTTGCCATATTAAAAAAAATTCCCAGTTTATTCCCATTAATTCCTGTTCATTCCTGTTAATTTCCGTATATTCCCGTTAATTCCCATGGAAAGTTTCCAACTTTGAAAATTCCCGGAATTTTGCAACCCTACACACAATGGTATTTGATTGGATTGTGTGTGTGATGTGAATATGACGATGACGTTATCATGCGATCATATCTAGATGAGGAACGACAGGTAAAATGTGCACTTGCATGACAATTTTCTAGGGGTACACCTCACTAGTGATGGGCAAATGAAGCTTTGGTGAACCACTAAACCACAGCAGTGTGAAGCTAGCAACACTAATGAAAAAATCCAATATGGCTGCCACATGTAGATTTTTCAACATAAAAGTCCTTACCCAAACCAGTATATGTAACTAAAAATATTGGTTTCCTAAGGACTTTTATGTTAAAAAATGTATGTGAGGCGGCCATCTTTTTGCTTTTCAGCTAGTGTCGCTAGGTTCACACTGCTGTGGTTCAGTGGTTCACCAAAGCTTCATTTGGCCATCACTACACCTCACCATGCAGGTAATTACACACCGTTGTGCAGTAGCAGTAATGTTCATTCCAGTTCAGCCATTTTAGTCATTGTACACATTATTTCCCCCTCTCTCTCTCTTTCTCTCTCGTTCTCTCTCTTTCTCTGAGAAACTCAGGTAGATTCTCTGTGAGCCGCCATACACAAGCTACCTCTAATGCATTATGTACCATCTTCCGGTTTGGGGAGCATTTTCCGTTGTTTTTGTACTTTCCCCTGCAGAACAACATGAGGTACATACAAGGGCAGCACAACTCTTCCAACTCATCTGGCACCTGTACAACTTTGCTTGAGCGGACCACCTGAGAGACCCTATCCAGGCATACTTTGCCACTGGCCACAATGTGGCTTACGCTCACGTATAAAGACAGGCTTCTGAGGTCCACTTATGTCTAAAAGTATAGCATTCCGTGAAGGTCATACCCTTAATTCAGCAAAAAGTCCCCCTTTGATGAAGTGTATATCTGTCTTACCTTTATGGCCAGACAGCAAAAAAAACGTGATCTAGGTCAGGTCAGTGGTGGGCTGCAGAGAGTAGGCAGGACGGGAGAGTAGAGCGTTGTGGTGTGGCGTTCTCAGGAATGGAGGGAACAGGGGGAACAGAGGAGAGGAGAGGAGAGGCTGAATTTTGGGGGGCTGTGGCCGAGGAGGGAGTGAAGGGGAGAGGAGAATCCTGTGGTGGGAGGAGCCGCTATAAGGACACAAAACCTCCTTCTTTTTCCTTTTGATAGCTTTCCCATAACTCTGCCCAAAAGTTTCCCTGAATATGCTCAACGACTATGGCTGTATCTTCCATGCCCTTTGTTCTTTGCTACTCCTTGTATATAAATATAATTGCCAATGATATTGAGAGGGGATATATCTGCATGCACGTGTAAATGTGACTGAGAGGTTAAAGGGAGAGAAAGAGATAAATATATAGGGGGGGGGGCAAAGAAGAAAAGAAGAGAGACCAGGAGAATACACTGAGAAATGGAGAAGGATGAGAAAACCAGAAACGTGCTGAAACAAAACAACTCTGTTCCAATTGAGGGGAGGGATTATACATAGATTTATTCCCATTGAACCCAATTGCTGAATTTATTACAAAAGTCATCAAGATATTTGCCCATTGTACTATTGGTCAAGTCTATTTTGATGTACTGTTCCCTGTTGTCATTAAAGACAGGCTTTCTAGTGGATAGAATCACAACAATATACAACAGAAAGATGGAAACCTACATAAAAACAATATGATAGTACAAGAAGGATTGGATATTGTATGGACATGTGAGTTTGATGTGCATAAACAAAGACAGATGGTGGCAACAAATGTACAAAGGATCAAAAATAGTATCCGTTAACAAGACATTTCACTGCACTGCCTGAACCAAATGGCCGCACATTGTCAAAGCCTCATTCCTGGCACTGCCAAAAAGCAGGCCCACACTGTTGGGTCAGTGGAACGATCACACACAGATTTTATTCCAGGGGCAGAGAAAGGAGGGTGTGTGTGTGTGTGTGTGTGTGTGTGTGTGTGTGTGTGTGTGTGTGTGTGTGTGTGTGTGTGTGTGTGTGAGTGTGTGTGTGTGTGTGTGTAAGTGTGTGTGTGTGTGTGTGTTAGGGGTGAACAAAGGCCTAGTCTGAGTGGGAGTGGTATGTGTTACCTCTGTGGGAAAGCTTGTGGGTGGGTGGGCGTGTGAAATCTGAGCCAGCGGCCCTACGAGAGGGGCTAGTGTTGCTCATGCTCGAACCGCAGCACCTGGCCCACTACTTACTTACTCTTTCCCTCTCTTCTCCGCAGGCAGGAAAAGGAGGCGAAATCCGCACGCATGATAGATGGACAGACGGATAAAAAAAGAGGGAAAGAGAGACAGGGTGAACAAAATCACTTAAAGTCTACCCTGCACTCCTCTGTCTGAGAGGATTAGTGCTGGGTAAGAGGCTCTTAAAACTAAATCAGTTTTTTCAACTCCTTGCTCTTTCCCTCTGTGTGTTCTCTCCATCTCTCTCCGGTTCCTCTTTCCCTCTGGTATTCTCTCCATCTCTCCCCTGTTCCTCTTTTCCTCTGTGTATTCTCTATGTCTCTCTCCTGTTTCTTTTTATCTCTGTGTTCTCTCCATCTCTCTCCTGTTTCTCTTTCCCTCTGTGTATTCTCTCCATCTCTCTCCTGTTCCTCTTTATCTCTATGTATTCTCTCCATCTCTCTACTGTTCATCTTCCCCTCTGTGTATTCTCTTCATCTCTCTCCTGTTCCTCTCCCTCTGTAATAATAATTTGTTCCCCCCCTCTCACTCACATACACATAAATAAACTCCAACATGCAGGACCAAGTAGTAGACTCACAATGATACATTTCACAGAGTGAGGATGATTCTGAAGTTGGACAACCTTGCTCTTACAAGCCTGCAATTCCCATTGTTTAAAACTACCATTTTACATCTAATGCAACTAACCGCAAAAACAGGGATAACCTCAGAAAGGTCCTGTCCCAGGATGCCTGCAGACAGAGAACACTTGCGTGATATGCACAGAAAAAGACCAGCAGTGAACATCCAGGAACTCAGTGTGTGTGTGTGTGTGTGTGTGTGTGTGTGTGTGTGCATGTGTGTGTGCGTGTGTGTGTGTGTGTGTGTGTGTGTGTGTGTGTGTGTGTATGGAGGTAGACTGTGACATCTGCAGGAGATTGATGGCAGGTTTGGGGCCAACAGGCACAGTGATGGTGGGGGTGTGGCGGTCAAGTGTTCAGGTCAAGTTGTTGTTTAATGAAATGCACCATCCTCCAGTGCACTCATACTAGGACAGGACATCAGTGGCACAACACAAGAAGGGAAGTAGAGAGGGGATGATATGGAAGTATGGTAGTACATTAAGCCAACGCAGAAGTCATGATGTACAAATCAAATAAGGGTGCATGTGAGGAAAGCTCAAGCTACATGAATGTGTGTATGTGTGTATGTGTGTGTGTGTGTGTGTGTGTGTGTGTGTGTGCGTGTGTGTGTGTGTGCTAACCAAGCTCCCCATATACTGTGCCAAAAACTGTAACATCTTCCCCTGAGAACATTCATCCATTTTCCACGCCTTAAATCCTACTGTTAGAGATGCCCCAACTCAGCAGATCTCTCAGAAAGAGTCAGAGAGACAGAGAGAGAGAGAAAGAGTTAAAAAAATGGAAATGGAGTTAAAGCTGAGCTCTCTCTATATCCTGAGTTCCAATGTGACTTTCTGTTTGTAAAGCGCATCACACATCGACGTGGACATGAGTGCACCGACACTTTCTGTCACTTTCCCACTCACACCAGGACCGACATTTTTAACTGACAAGTATTTCATAGACAATGAATTTTCATTGGCCGACGCCAACAAAAATAAACAAGTCATAATCTACACCGTGACGGTGAAAGGGTTCAGCAGTGCTGTGCGGGGTTATATTATTTGTTTTTACAGTTTATCGATCAAACAAATAATTGATTAATATAAACCTATCCACAGATTAATCGGCTATGGAAATAATCGTTATCTGCAGCCCCACTGTGGATAAGCTTCAGAGATCAGAGTTGGGCAAAAACCTGAACAGAGCAAAGTCATCCTTCAGGAAAACTGGGCCTCATACCGAGCCAATGGCTCACTTTCCAAACGGACAATAATGTTAAGCGCACCACACAGCTCAGACAGCGTAGGAGTGGCTTATGGACAATTGTGTCAATGTACTATGCCTGAATCAGAGTTCTGACTAGAACCCAATCAAACATATTTAAAGAGACCTAAAAAAAATGGCTGTCTAATTAACCCTGACAGAGTTTGAGAAGATCTGCAGAAATGGAAGAAAGTCCACAAATTCATGTGTGCAAAGCTTGTCATGTCATACCTAAGAAGAATTGTTGCCAAAGGTAAAAAGTGAGAGTGAATATTTTTGCCAATTTACACATTTCCTAAAATCCTTTTTTGCTTCGTCATTATGGGGCACTGAGAATATTAGTGAGGGGGAAAGAATTAATTTAAGTTTAGCATACGGCTGCAACATCACAAAATACTTCATAAGTGCACTTAGATCTTTTCACATCCAATTTTTTTTTTAAATGTGACAATGATTTTCTAGTTTCTTTGCCTTGAATGCTTGCCTCATAGCATTGTATTGCTATTTTATTGCCATTAGTTTAGTAGTTGCTATTGCGTTCTAGCACCAATTTAATCGTATTTGTGCTAAAAATAGGGCAAATAATTCTGAAGTTTTCCTTTAATGTGCTCTGAGCATAACAGCATCTCTGATCTTGATTCTTCTCAGTGGCAGCATATATTTTGTTTACTTTTAACAGATCAACAATAAGAAACTCACAGCGTCTTCACCACTTCATACATACAGACACACACACACACACACACACACACACACACACACACACACACACACACACACACACACACACACACACACACACACACACACAAACACACACAAACATCTCTCTAAATCCCCCCAAAACTGCATGAGTGATACTGTGTTGTCTCCTGGGTTTGCTGGTATTGCATCCATGTAAACAGTCATGGCAACATAAAGGTGAACAGCTATCATGCTATCATGTTATCATGCATTGAACTCAGTCACACATACACTCACAAAATATTCAGACAGACTCTCTCTCTCTCTCTCTCTGGTCTTATTTGGGCACAGATGAGTCAAAAGATTTATCTAAAGGATGAAAGTTTATGGATGAAAAAGATCATGATACATGCATGAATCACACACACACACACACACACACACACAAACACACACACACAATCTACATCAAAACCACATCAAAGTAAACCTCATCACAGCTGGTAGTCTATTTAAAGCAGTGCTTCATTGCCATCCAGTGATTAGGAAGAGCATTGCACCCTTCATAACACTCACTCTCCGCATCTTCCGGCTCATTCTGAGGGATTTGCGTCTCTGAGCCTAAGTCATACAGTAATCTCATTATGTTCTCCTCGAAAAGACTTCTGCAAGCTCTTATTGTAAGCAGACAGAAGACTGAGCATTTGATTTTCAGGGACGCTGACTGTCTAATCCCAGACGAAACTGAAAAGCCAACTTCACCATTTCAAATAAAAATAAGTGACAGAGGGAGACTGCACCATTTTTGTTTCCACATGAATAAATCTTTATCTGGGTTTTGATAGGGGTTTCATTCATACACATGCACACACACAGTCCACCTTCTGTCCATTTCATAACAGTATGGTCATTCTATGACTGTTTTTCACTTAATAGCACAATAGCATCTTTACCCTATTTGCTCACTGTATACAAGAGCATGTTTTTGTTTGCTACCAAGACAATAGGCCAATATCTTGGATAGTTTAGGCCTATACCCTTTTAGGCCAAGAGTTGAAAATCACTCACAGAGCACTTAACATCTACAGTACAGTATTACAAGAGAGAAGAAGAAAAAAGAAGAAATTTAAAACATTAACCCTTAAAGGTGTAGGTTTTTGAACATTCTAAGTTCCGCAACAATTGAAGGTTCTAAAATTCTATGTTGAATTCAATGAACCCAGATATTCTTTAGAACGTTCATTTCTCAACATTCCCGTCACACTGGTGTGACGGTACTCCTTTAAGGGTTAAAGACTCAACACTGCTGACTTATAGCAGACAAACATACAGGGCATGTAGGCAGCATAACAGACACACAGAAATGTTGCCTGTGATTTAAAAAATTGCGATGCAGACAAACAAATCAAAGACAATGTACACAAAATGCACTTGTTGATTTACCCAATTTAGCCTCAGAAAACTCTACATAGAATATCATCAGACTGCTCCAACACCAACAATATAAACCGTCTGTTCAGCCTCTTGTTTCCCTGTGGAGGCCAGGGGGCCTGAAATCTTGCGTTCTACACAAAATACACAAACTCAAACCCTCAAACTCACTCACCTGTGCATGTTATTCAGGGGATCCAGAGAATACAGTGCTGATCAAATGATCAAAGTCAACCTTCAATTACACACAGACTAACACATACACGCACACGCACACAGCCTGGGTCATCTAACACTCCACACATACTCAAAAAGGGATATATGAGATGAGAAGAGACAGAGTGCAAAGAGAGAGACAGAGAGAGAAAGAGAAAGAGAGAGAGGAAGCAGGGCTGCACTATCAGGCGGGAGGGTTAACGTTATCTCACAACGGCCTTTTCCAACTACCCCCCCACCCCTGAGTGTTTCTTTCAGAGGGCTGTGTGGGTCCGGCCATCCCAGCTGGCCTGTCTTTGAGCAGTCTACTGGGCTTATCTGTCCAACACATAAAGATGGCACTATATCCTGATCTCAACGAGCGCTGTCAACAGCTCTTTCTGTCCTTACTTCCGACCACCACCCCTCTTTTTTTTGTCCTTTTTGCACTTCCCTTTTCCTGGCTCTTATTTGATCTCTATTTGTCCATCTTCACTCATCCATCTTCTATTCATTTGCTCTGTCCCTTTTCAGAGTTATTTGTGTCCACCTCAGGTGATCTTCAGGGGCTTTTGCACCTCTCTAACTGTGGTATCTTAGCGTGAGATATTTTTGTATGACACCCTTAGAAATAGATCCACCCTTCTATAGGATGCACAATAAAACGCACCCTTGTTTCGTAGACAGAATACAAA
>NW_027468640.1:26803331-26838331 GCF_046254945.1 Alosa pseudoharengus
CGGACAATACCTTCGCCACAGTGAGCTCCATCAGACTAGAATGAGATGGGAGTGAGGTGGAATCTTCTTTCAGCCTATACACAGAATCCTCTCCTTCTCTGTTTGTCATCCTCTTTCTCTTTCTTTCTGTCGTTTTTTCTTTCTTTCCACAGTGTCATGTGAGCGAAGCTCTGCTTTCCACTGCCCAGTGGCCAGAGGGCATGAGTTGAATTAGCTCTTTCATGTTTGGCCTTTTTCATCAAAGAGAGCAGTGAAGACACAAAGAAGAGGCTAGCTACATCTAAGTCTAGGCATCCAAAGCTTGGTGAGTGAGATATGAGTCACACAGTCAAGTTCCTCCATTGGTATACTCTAAGGCTTGACAATACTGACAGCATTAATATATGCTGACTGTTGACTCAGTTCTCACACAGACACAAACACACACACACACACACACACACACACACCACACACACACACACACACACACACACACACACTCACACACTCACACACACACACACACACACACACTCACACACTCACACACACTGTGTGTACTTCTGTTAGCTGTGCAGAGAGTGTGTTTGGAGGGAAGTCCCTCAACTGGTACAGTGAGATGTTGACAACACCAAAACCATGGCTTTGATATCAAGGGAACACATTTCAGCTCTGCACACAGGATTCAGCAGGAGTGTACAACTGGCGGGAGACATACCAAACATTTTACCCGGGAGTTATAAAGGCCCTCTTTCACCGCATTACATGCACTGTGTGCAGCCAATCAACAAACTAGCTTAATCAATATACCACAACAGGGCACAGGATACAACCACACACAACTAGCTGGTGGCAGTCACACATCACATGATCCGTAATGGTCTTGCCACACAGTGCAACATGCCATGCCAGAAGCCAGCTACTGTTAAGCACAACATGACTGCCCATAAAACCTGCGCTGCAGGAAACAACATCAACAATAAAGCAGCTTTCACAAGCATTTCGCTGGGATTTTCAAGCAGGCATAAACTGGTCCAACACATATCTAAACTGACAATTATTTGGATATACGTATGAATTACTACATAAATATACAGCATATGAATATGTAGACTGAATTAAAAATACTCACAACCCTTTATTTTAAATCATTCTGCATAAAAAGACATATATTCACAGTCGTATAAGTATTAGCAATAGGTATACTACTCAGGTTGTGCTGCCCATTCAATAATATGGTACAGCTCTGGATTTGTAGGAATGATTTATGAGTGATGCCATGGTAACTGTACTTAGGGTAGTTCGACAACGACAGTAGAGGCTCAGCAACTATTACAAAGCAAAGAAAAAGAACCAAACACCACAATGGCCATCAGTTCATGCAATGGACTGTTAATTTAACGTAATTGCTTGTTGTAGATTGTGAATGCCATTAATTTTGAACTTGAATAATGGAGAATTCTATACAGGAAGCCTACATTTTTCTTTGGATATTGCGTTGGATGACCACAGTAACCGTATGGCATGTGTCTTCCTCTTTAAGACTCTTAAAAGTGCACTTAGCATTTTGATGATTTGTTATGTTTTCAGCATTTTTCTGCACAAGTATGTAAATATTTTTTATGCCAGACACTCTAACACACTTTATATGTGATTTTGGGAACTCTGTGATGAATGGAAATGAAATATATGACGATCGAAAACTCATGAAAAAACACAATCTGGACATTTTATCTGGACATTTTATCATAACTCGGTTGCCGCTTTGGGTCGAATCAGTGACGCATGCACGTCAGGTCAAAACCAGGCCATTTTCGTGGGTCTATCACTAGGTGGCAGTCTCGCCAGGTCTCGCTGATCACTTCCCGGAAAGTTTACACAAGTAAGTAACAGCAGAGAATGTCTAATAAAGGGAGAACTGCCACTCTCGGAAAACTTCCGGTTTCTGAACTGGTTGCAGTTCCTCCTGTGGTTCCACATGAGGGCGCTCGTCCACGAGTGCAGAATGCATGGAGGTCTATGGAGCTGTACCCCTCAAAATCCACTTTTCTCGGGTTATACTTTTTTTTCAAGTAATTTGAATATTGTTTTCGAAAGGGGAGGCAAAGAAAATACACTTGGTTGAGTATTATATTTTTTAAAGTCACTTAATTGTTCTAAAAAGCCTTTCAAACGTGTCAATGACGTCATTCATTAGCACAATGCTAGCGTGTTATGGGCAACAACGACCCAACCTGTAAGAAATCAAAAGGACATAAGTACTCGTTCATTTAACTTTTGACTTATAACCCATGTTGAAGTTATACAAACTACAATCAAATCTGAGATTTGTCAACGACAATCAGGTGAAAGAGACAAATTTAGCCGTCTAGCTCCATTGACTCCCATTCATTCTGCACTCATGGCGATCGCCCCCAGTGAAACTCTGGTGGAACTGCAACCAAAATTCGGTACAATGGGACTTAATACGGAGTGGCCAGGCTCTCCGTAGACGGGCTCTGGTAACAGGCAACACTTCATATTTCATGAAAGACCATATATCTCCATTTCTAGAAAAAAACAGCGATTTTGATGAAAACTAGCCACTGTTTAGCTTGGGATTTCTCAGGAACAGAGGCGTGTAGAAATACACGGTTTGCACCCACCGAGAGCTTAAAGTCTCACCTTTTAATCGAGCTATTGTATGTGTTCATAGCTATAACACAGAATATGCTGTGGCTGTACAAAAATCATCAACAATGGTCTAGATTGCTGGCACTCTAGGACAAAGCTCCCGAAAACAGCTTGGCATTCAATGAGTTAAAAAGATCTATTTATATTGTCAGTTCCACTATGCCTGTAACTGTAAACTGTATGTAACTGTGTAAGGCTGGTACGCCTCTCTACGCCTGTTATGATGCTAGAGTTGGAAACATTTCCCAATCGCGAGATGCCAGACTCTTTTCACAAAGTGAAACAAAGTAGTGAGTATGGAAACCAGGCTATTATTATACTACAGCACTCATGTAAACATTGGGAGGTGACGGTGTCTGGGAGCATGATGACATACACCCAAGTAGCTCTACATTTCAGTCTTTGCTCATCTGGTCATTTACATGTTTATGCAACAACCAACCACCCACCCCACCCTCCAAACCATCCACTTTTGCCATCCGTCACTGTTACAATCCTTGAGGCAAGAAGTACACATTTTTCTTGTGTGTATCAAAGTAGAAAGAAATATAATTAATGTGCGCATTTCTATAATGCTTTGTTGTAGACAGCCAGAAAACGATCCAGCTCCATCAGTGAAAATCCAATGTATACCCACGCAGTAGATGCAGTAAATGCTAACCTTAAAGTATACCAAAAGGCAAATTCTAAAGAAACAAGATGCAATATTCTGCATGATAGAGGAAGACTAAATAATATTCACCTGTAGATTGTATCAAACCTCCTCTAACCCACTCCCTGCAAGCCCAGTGTGTCTACATACACATTACACCCTGAGGCAGTACACATCATTGAGAAGCATATACAGCATATGTGATGAATGAACCACCGGCGAGGAGCAGAGAGACTGCAGCAGGCATCAGCGCCGTGCTCTCAATCAATAAGTACACACCACAAACTGGTTTTCACTCATCCAGCTTTAGACCTCTTGCAAATGCCACAGCTGAGATGACCCGCCCCAAAGGCAGCTATGAAGATGATGATCTTTCTTACACTCTCCCAGTGGTGTGTGTGTGCCATGCATAGCCTAACGAATGCATAACAAATGACATTAAATTTGGTGTGCGCACTCGTACGCAGTCAGTAAGCATACAGTGGTAAACACACACACACACACACACACACACACACATACATGTGGTACCTTTGAAGAAGGGCATGGTGAAGGTAGAGTCGGAGGTCCTCTCCTCCTCTTGCCTTCCTTGCCCTGGCGATCTTCTTCGTCTCCAGCGCATCCTAATACAGGTCTGCTGTACTGCGCCGTTCCCAATCACACACACACACACACACACTCTCACAGCCCCGATCTTCCCGCTCCTCGCCTTCTCGTTTAGTATGGAGCACTCATTCACTGAGACTCAGTGTGACTCTCTCCTGGGAGGATTGTTGAGCAAACAGATGACAGAGAGTCTTCAGCACACATCCTTGTTTGTTACACACTCACACCAATAGCATAAGACTTGAAATGGAGACAGAGATGAGGTTTTGCGCCTGTTTCTCTCATATATTTTATCTCCGTCTCCCTTTCTCTCTCTCTCTCTCTCTCTCTCTCTCATCAGGACAGCATCTCACTGCAGCAATTTCTGCCGCGTCAGCCACACAACTCAGAACGTGCACACACACACACACAGAGACACACACACAGAGACACAATCACTCTCTGTCTCTCTCTCTCACACACACACACACACACACACAAACCACACACACAGCAAAGAAATGATACACGAGGTCAAACCACAACACCGATACAAAGATATTTACACCAAAATTTGAAGTCACATGTATGTGCGACTTCTGTTCCATACAAACTGAGCCGTGTGCAAGGCAGGAATAGTAAAATTATCCTTTTCATCTCATCTCCATAAACCAAAACAATTCCAATTTAACAGTCAAAATGTTGAGATAACAGAAGATAGAATACTCCTTAAGGTAATTTTGGGTCGTAGGACAATGACTCAGCGAGCTGGACACTGCACTAAAATGGGTGCACTCCTAAAGCTGTTCAATATTACGGGACAACACCATCCAAACACTTCCCATTGTCACCTTCACACCCATCTGAAATACACATGCTCTGAGAATGACAAAATAGTACTGTTTAAAACTACCTTAACCAGGCTAAAATATATCTTGTCTTTCATGTCAACTTTGACGTATTGCTAAAAAAGTATCATTGAATAAAAACGCTTCAGTGACAGAAGATCGGATACATTGGTACTTCAAGTGTTCTTGTAACTTTGATTCGAACACTCTAAAAATAAACTTGTTTCTCACTATTGGTGTATCTACAATTATATCATTGGAGGTGGCATACACCACAATTACTCACTATACTAACGACTTCTGAAGGTGTGTTTTTGCAGACAGTTTGGACAAAATAAACTCATCTCTCAATGTTGGTCTGTGACTGGAAGGTTAAAACTGGAATTTAGTCAGACTTTCATATCAATTCCTAGCAAGCATGCAGTTCTTTACAAAAATAATGCATTGCATTGCCCTTTACTACAGAAATGCAATATTTTGGAAACTGCATTTTACTGGATTGTATTTCTGAAAAACTGCAGTATTATTCAAATGATCCATTAAAAAACAAAGCTTTGCTTTGTACCCACAGTGCCAGTAGCAGTGGTATACATAATTTCCTCCTATGTATTACAACTTTATCATAGGCAATTGGCTTATATTACTTTGTATGTGGTCTGTTTCTAACTGGTCACCAAGCAAGGAAAACACATTAAAATGCCAACTGAAAGCATCAATAAGGGGGTCCACCAGCCCAGCAGCGGTAGTTGCCATGGAACCATTAGTGAAGTAGGCTAATGATGTGTCATTTAAAACCAAATTTATCTTAACAAACAAAGATAAAGATTCTTTCTTTCACATCTTGCATCTCGTCCATCTCATTCCCTCGGACTGCAGCAGGCAAAGCAGCTCACAGGCGGAATGCTCTCTGATTCAACTGTGAAGCAACACAGGGGAGAGCTGTAGACCAAAACAATTAAAGTCGAATGAAATTAGGCCTCTAATTGGTCGGGCTAGTCATCTGAAACACTACAACAGCATTAGATTGTCTGTTGAAACCTGGCTAATCTATTTATTCATTTAGCTGACGCCTTTGTCCAAAACGACTTAAAAAAAATAGAAAACAATCAAGGTACAGTGCGAATAGGAGGCAATAGTGTAATAGTAAGTACTAACCTTGCATAAGAAATAGAATGACAGCTCAGCTCAGCTCAGAGTCAAATTAAGTCAAGGGATGTAGATCAGAGGCAGAGACAGCATAGAGAAGAATAGCATGGTAAGTGCAAGTTAAGTGTGTTGTGTTCTTAGCAGTGTTAGGAAAGGAGGTACTCTTGGGAGAGCTGGGTCTTCAAGAGGTTTTTGAAGGTAGAGAGGTATGCCCCTGCTCTGGTAGAAACTGGTAGTCCCTTCCACCACCGCTTATTTGGGAGACCGTGCAGAGACTGAAGGGTCATCTGGTAGAAATGATAGAGTTGTGAATCATCTGCATAGCGGTAATATGAGAAGCCATGCAAGTGGATAATCAGACACAACAAGGTGGTGTAATTGGCAAAGAGAAGGGGCCCTAGCACAGAGCTTTGGGGTACCCCTGTGGTGAGGTAGTAAGATGTGGATAGCTGTCCTAGCCAAGATACGCTGAACGAACATCCCTTGGGGTAGGATTCAGATCAGTAAAGTGCTGGGCACAATCTAGCGGGAGTGGGGCTGAAAAATCAACCCCACAGACATTTAGCACACGTCTTAAAATCTTGCCTACTGGTAGACATTTCCTACAGTATGTGGCAATGAGGTACCATTAATATTTCTGAGGGTACAGGTGCCTTATCATCTTATACAATTATTTAAAAGATGTTTATGTTGAAATAACAGGGAGCATGTCATTGTATTCCACACATCACCCATTTCCAAATACCACTGGTGCAACCCACCTTAGTTCAGTAGAATAGTCTGAAACCCAGACAGAAGAGGTAGAGAAAAAGTCAACAAAATGCACTGCAATGCCACATGGCAGAGGTGGGGCCAGACAGCGGGGCATCCACAGTTCTCATCAACAACACAGCTCATGTTTGGCATTAGAGGCGGGTCTCTCTAGGGTGCTACCACTTTCTCTCACCTTCCCAGTCCTCGCTAATACTACTTCTGCCAACAAACACACCGCATTTATTTGGCCATAACGCATGGAGGCAGTGATGACCCTACTATCAGGTTGTCTTCTGCCTTCTCCCACTTCCTCTGTTCTCCTTTCCCCTTACAAGAACCCCTTACCATCTGGAAATCATTTCCTACCTCTTACGACACCAACCCATTTTGCTGTTTGTTGATCTTGACAAAGTGCCATTTTCCCATTAGATAAAAATTCCAAGATCATAATAAATTGATCAGCCAAGAAAAAACGCCTCATAACAAAGGCATTTTCTATACGGGTTTTAGAGACTATATTTTTCATGTATACAGAAGATGACGACAGAACATTAGTAAAAATTCATTCCATTTATACACAGCAGAGTTAAACTTAAGGCTTTAGACTATTACGCAAGAAAGCAGAACTTTAGGAGGAGGAGATGTGGTTGTCAGCCAGGATTTCTCTCCAACCTACGCCTGCAGTCTCCAAGGTAACAACAGTGGAGTGAGGATCGGACCCTTAAGGCTTTTTTATAATCATGAATTTTGCCCCCCAATAACCTCCCTTCACTGTCACAAGGATCATGTCAGGTTATGCAGGCCAACACTGGGAAACAGCTGTTTTCCCAAAAGGGGTAAAGTGACAACTTTCTCTAATTCACTGCACTTTTTAGTGATTAATCTTCTGGCCCCTCAATTTAAACAGTTATTCACGAGCAAGCTGTGCCAAAGAATATGATAAGCCAATCAGCAAAAAGACTAGAAATGCTTTGAGTATACAAGAGAAGATGTATAATCACAATAAATAACCACTTGTTCTCAGCAGTTAGAGGAATGAACAGCTAATGACTGCAGTATGTGTGTGTGTGTGTGTGTGTGTGTGTGTGTGTGTGTGAGAAAGAGAGAGAGAAACAGAAACAGACGCATGATCCAGAGGAAGCTAGCTCTTACAGGAATCTAGGAGAGTAAACACTGAACAGCTGACCGTGGGGGCCTTGAAGTTCTCTGAGCCATTTGGAGACGAGGGAAATCTGTGGTGGCACTACTGTCACTCTGTGTATTTAACTTGGGTTCACATAATTCCACTGGGGAGCAACACGAGTTGTTTTGGAAAAACTTACCACTGCAATCTCTATGACAGGTCTGAAATGACTTGATATGCTACTTGATACTTCACACAGATAGAGCCTTGTGTTTGTACAGGCTTTAAACAGTTTTGGACGCTCTAAACATTTTGCAATATGTCTCATAATTATCTTATCCTATATCTAAAGCATAACATGATCAGTTGCCTCAGATCTGTATTTAATAAGCTGTGTTGCATTTGTTTGAGCAATTGCAGAAAAATGCTGTTTTTATATGCATTAAATCAAAGATTACACATTCTAGTTACAGATTATGCTATCAAACATAAATATTGTTGTCTTCTCCAGGCAGATGTATTTGCTGCATGTGGGGAAAAGTGACAGCAAATACTGTATCTCCCCAAACAAATGTGAAGACAGCGCAGAGCTACTATGCCAATACATCTCACAAACTAAAACACACAAATACAAATGCTAATGAAAATCTCCCTGCAAACAAGTTTGATGGACCTAGAGAGGGGTGTTGCATAGTTGCTTAAGTTTCTCTTTGGTGTCAGATCACTTCTCCCTGTGAACCTGGGAACGGTCCAGTCAAGTTCAGAGACTGGGGAGGTATGGTGGACAGATGTGAGGAACGGGATAAACGGAGAAGCTGACACAGGCCCCTGTGAACATTCCACAATGTTGCGTCTTATTCAAGCATCAGTCATAATAACACAACAGTAACAGGGTTTTTAAGTAAGTAAACAACAACAGAGTGCATGGGAAAGCATACTATCTGAAGAGTTGAAACAAATAATGAGACTTGCTCCCAGCTCAGTCAAAAAAATCAAGACAGCTTCATTGTTGAGCTTCATGTTTCATGGAAGGATTTGTCTTCCCCAAAAGAGTAATCTCTTGTTGAGTGTCTTTCTCTCCTCTCATTCCTGGTCTCCTCTCTTTATCTCTTTCTCTCTGTGCAACTGTATTTAGTTGTCCTCAGTCCCACCGCATAGCCCAATGGCATGCAATTTAATTTGCCTTTTTATTTCTTTCTTTCTTAATTTCCACTGTCTCAAGTTGATGATGTGTGTCTTATGATGATGACTGTCTCAAAATGATGATGTGTGTCCACATATGTGGCTCTTAATTTGAGTGTATATGAGGACTCTACTGCAAACAAAATCTTCCTCTGGGTACAAATAAAGTAACTTGAACTTGTGGAAATCAAACTAATCTCAAAGGTCAAAGACAGTCTACTAAAAAAAATAGGAGTATAGGCTAAGGATTTGCTTCAGGGCCTATGATGCCAAATACACAACTGTTACGACTCAGCTCACGGGCAGCAACATAAAGTGGAGACAGACGACAGAGCTGCCAAAAGTAAGAGTTTCATTTTAATAAATGAATAACTTAAATGTAAATCTATTGGGGATTACCATAAAAGCAATGCCGAAATGAGCATTGTAGCACCAGCTTCAAGAGTATGGTCAGAGGGCAAATGCTGTTTGCTGAACAAACAGCAATGGCTTTTATCCTCACCTTCCCATGTGTGGACAATCAAGGAAAATGTGCACACACCACCCAAAGGTTGCACTGCCACGGCCCGGGGTGCAGAGGTATGTCACAACAATATTTTCTGTATACATTCAGTCTGATATTTTCAGAACAAAGATAATTCCATAGTCAGCGTTATTATATCTCTTGAAAGGAAAATCCATGTCATTCCCAAACCAGAATACTTTGAATAGTTTGTTTTCACCTGGGTGCTGCATCTCCTCTACACATGCATTGATGTGATACGATTATTCAATTCAAATAATCTCACCACCAACTCTGTTCTGAGAATGTAGAGAAACAAGATGATGGGAAAATGGTGGTGTCAAGAAGAATATTTAACAATAATATGTTCTGGACTTTACCAAGTCTGACACTAAACCATTCAGCTACAGACAGCTTTCCCTGACTCACTGACCACACTTCAGTCTCATGACTTAACGAGCTGAAACTTTCACATGAACTTCTCTGTGACCTTGAATTTCTGCTAAGATGTTCAGACATGATCACTCTGTACAATTTAAAAATTCTTATACGCCCCATTTTGATTTTTTTACCCAATGTTGCACATCATCTACTTAGGAGATCATTGCTCATACATACTTTGGCCTATAATCAAATGCCTGACCTCTTTGGAAAGTTGAGACACTGTAGTTTCTTGGAAAACAATCAGAAAAACTGTGTGATGTACTGATACAGAGTTACAGAGGCTAGAATATTGTTTTCTCATTCTGCCGGATAACAAGCATCTCTGAACTGACCACATTTCAGCCCTCTAGGTCACTTGACATGACTTAGAAACACAACTGAGCCCTAGCATCAGGTCTTGTGAAGCTGTGTGCAAAAGTAGATCAATATAGAATGAAAACTACTTACTTTAGACCATTATTTGCCAAGGTATGCTCATGCGTTTTGTAAAATGCCCTATGGAAACTCCCCATAGGACTTTTGGTTATCCAAAATACATACTGACAATCAAATGCTTACCGCATATGAACCCCTTTGTGTAGAAGCATAATCTTGGTCTCAAATGAAAGGTAACACATTGATTTTCATGCTTTCATGTATTTGGATTATACTTCAGGCGTTCTGATATGGAATGACTACACTAAATATGAAATAATTACAAAATATTATAAATCTTTACAATTTCTATTTTAATTCAATTGGTGGACTAAATCTGCATAACTAATATTTCATCAAATGACATGAATATTCAATTTCTATGGATTCTTGTGAATATTTCAAGACCCAATATGCTATACTGTATCTAGCATATTGCTAAAGGATGATTTCTTGTTTGTTTTTTGTCTTCTGACACTTCTAGCCTGAGAGTAGCCACGTGGGACACACACAGGATAAGAAAGTTATCCTTCTTGAGAAATGTGGAGACTCCTATCCAATGAAGCTTGTGACTTGAAAATGAAAAGGCACATGAAACTGTTAATTGCTCACAGACAGAAAACAATCAGGACATTACTAACCTTCCTTGAGGTGCTCATTGTGACTGACATTTGGCTCCAAGTACAAATCATGGGTGAATCTCTCAGCCCCCTTTTGAAAATACTCACTATAGCAGACACCCCCCTTCCCCAAACAACAAAACCAAAACCCATAGCATAGCACTAAGACGGAACTGAAAGGGAAGTTGAGAGATCGAGGACGACATCTATATGAGTTGGAATTTGGAGGGATTTTTTCATTGCACAAAGCAGTCAGTAATGAGTTTGCTTATAGTAAATATACATGATATGACAGTACATATCAGGGAAATAAGCTCCCAGATTTTCATAGTTAGGCTATAGATCTACAAGTTCCTTGAGACATAGGCTACAGATGTTCTTTCCTCTGTCGTCAAGATGATATGCTCATCAACACTTCTGACTAGTCTACAACTGCCCTTTTCATTATCAGTTAAATTGCATTTAAACTCCATGGACCTAAATGAATCATTATCAAGGCAGAATAAACAACAATAGGCTAGCCTAGCTTAAATAGATTATGCCTATGTCCACTTTGCTTGCGCGCAGTTATGCACGCACACCAGACTCTAGCTGGGTGGTTTCCATGAGCGCAACAGCGTTAAATCAACAACTCATCCTCAATCCTTGTTATAGCTTATGTGGACACCTCAGGATTAATATTAAAAGTTACAGGGAAATTGCATTTATAGGCTACAGGGCAGCGGTTACACTAATGCACAGCCACTATGTATCCTATAGAATATGATCAATGTCGACCAATAGTCATTCTTGCAACAGCCTAAGATGTGATTGAGACTGAATACACTGACAAAGATAACCAGAAATCAAAAGAAATTCTTACTCTTTGGTGGTGGCTTGCACGCAAGAGCAGCGATGTGTTTTTGTAAACCCACAACTTTATTTTCCAGCGTCCCTGATCGGTGACAAATGGACACAAGTTCACCCTCGAGCTCCTCCAAGATGCTGACCGACTGTCGGGATAAATCCGAGAGCTGCCGGAGCACAGAGCATAGAGTGAACCCACACACATCCACCAACTCCGTGAAAATGTTAATGTCACCCTTGCAGACATCCTTGGGAGATATTGTCCTCTTGCAAAATGGCATTTTCTTCTTTTTATAATCCCCCGCAGACCGATGTTTGTTCGGTGAACAATATGTTTCCAGCTAGATTAACTCCTGTGTTAGCCTACAGAACCATGCTCAGAGTTGGAGTACAGTGGTTTACGCATTCAACTTTGTCCACTGTGCGGAGCTCTCCCGAAGCCTACTACAGTAACCTACGTTACATTCTTCCTAAATCGAAACCTGCCCCGGTTACAGCGAGCCCAGGCTAAACAACTCAACGCAAGACGTCATTCCCCGAGCTTTGCGACTGAGTGCCCCAACTGAATACGCTGTGCACAGCAGGCTATGTTTTCATATTAATCCCTCGCTCTGTACGCAAGAACCAACCATATTCTATCACAACTAAATCGTTTCTTATGTAATACCAGCTATCATTTGCTTATGTTAGATATAATTCAAACGGCCCCACCTGTCGCAGTCTTTAAAAAGACACATTTCGTCCTCTTTGTGATAAACAGGCTATGACTCAACATGAAACTTTTTTTACAATAATAAAAAGTACCCTTTAGGCGGACAAGCAAAAGTCTAGATTTATCAGCTGCGTCTGGAAACCAACAAGAAAAAAATCCAACATTGAAATACACTGAAGTTCAGCTAGAGGCTCCCCCACCCCCATTTCCCAAGTCCGTTCCAGACAGCCCCTCCTTACAGACACATCTGGCAGACCTCAGAACATAGCTAGCAATAGTTTGTGTCCAGTGTCCTACATGTTTGCATGGTTAACATAAATAGAAGTTGAATAAAGTGGAAAAGGGCAGTGAGGGAATTAAATGTCATGGAGAGAGTGGCCTGCCTTCCATGTAGCTAACTCTAATCGTATCAGGCATCATCTCCATGGCTCGTTGTGAATGTCTATCACATGGGAACTATTGATTGGAAACATCTGTTTGGAAGGGTGGGGGCCCAGTCTTTATCAACATGACTGTGACCATTGTTCCAAGATCCCACCCATTTCAGAGGAGAGGGCCAGTGCACATGCACAATATACTCTTGAGGGAATCATCCCCTCTACCAAATAAATACTCTTTTGAAAGTCAAAGTCGTTTTATCTTCTGTTTTTCCCTTTGGTCTCTATGTATTCTGTATTCTATAGTCTCTGACAACTCAGCATCAGTACCATACCCTACTTTCCGATCAAGTGAATCTATGCAAGATCACAAACAAAACAATCTATGACTTGGCAATATATTACAAATTAGAAAGGGGGGAAAATGTTCATCTTAAATGTAAAGACCAAAGAGCAGTTACAGAGAAATTCACACCTACACCTATATTGAGCCCAAGGACATTCGGGCTGAGAGTTCTGGGCTGGCCAGAGGCCCCTGCTGGGCGTGTTGTTTTGGGCTGAACTGCGCCATGCTGCATCGTGCCGAGGTGCTCCCGGCCATGAGGCCAAAGGCGGCAGTAGGAACAGCCTGCAGCCCAGCAGGCCCCATATGGCCCTCTGGAAAGGAACCGCGCCACCCACACACGCATGCACAACTTTATGTAAGATATGCACTGCCATACAGTAAAACATGCAAGATATGCACTGCTGTACAGTAACATATTAATATAACATAACACAGGCAACAGAAGCAGAATACACACATTACTGACCTTTGACACAAATTCCAACCTAACTGTATTTATCAAGAATTTCAATATGTACAGACTAAACAATGATGGAATATCATCTCAGGGTGAACAAGTTCGCCCCCAGCAGACCAGACATCGACCAGAGGTAGAATCCACCATCCTCAGGTTATTTGAGTTCACATACCACTCTTCCGCGCTCCTGAAGCAGCGTGTCGATTGGCTGGATTTTTTTTTTTTTTTTACACCAGACATAATTTCTGAAATTTATCAAAATCCCGACACTCTACAAACTACAAGCTTTTCACTCAGTGTTTAATTTAATTAAACATAACAAACGTAACTCAAGGAAACAGAACACTTGTGTGCCCTTTTATTGCATGGTATGCATCCCCTAAAAATACAAAAAATCTATACCAGTTCCAAAGGAGAACGCTGGTTGTGATATTGATGATACGGTTTTAGTAATGCACTCAACGTAAAAGTTCTTAGTTTCTGTTACAAGTCTTTGTGCGACAAATGACCATAAATGCATTGCTGTTATAAGCAAGTTGTATATTTTGCACATTCTAGTATATAGGGCAAAAGGTACACATTTCATAAATTGGTTTGTTGTTTTTGGGGAAAACAGCATTTCTGTGCTTATATATCCAATGGCTTGTAAGTGGTTTTGTCAGACTGCCCTATGAAATGTGTCAACACTACAAGTTAAGGGCTTTGGCTTATCAGACAGTCCCGGTTGATCTCCATGGTGCGTTAAGTTTGTCTTACCATAGTGATACTAGTGTCTTATAAATGTAGATTTTGAATAGGTACTAACCTTGTTTTCAACATTTAATTTTGCAGATGTGTGGTGTGCTGCATTATTCACGATGAAGTTTTGGAAAGTTTGAGGTTTGTCTGATGCTACACACTTGAGATATAAGGAATTATTCCACAGCTCCGAAATACCGTGGGCCTCTTTAAACCTCCAAATTTTCAGCCAATAGTTTCAGTTCCACCTGATTTAATTTCTGCTTGTACACAATCATATTTTCTTGGTTCAAGCCTGAACTTACAGCCCCCCTCCCTTCTACGATTCTTTGAAGCCTATGGAGGACGCAACAGAGGACCAGAAACCTCATTGTGCTGTTCCAAGATCAACCACTGGTGGGCAACATTTCCTTAAACTTTTAGTTCTGGTCATTACGGACTTGCAGCTCAATGTAAACAATTACTATGCCAGATCTGATGACATCCACAATACTTGTGGTCTGATGAATCTTCTACAACAATGTAACCATGCCATTTCTTTAGTGATTGGATGTGGCATCTTTAAGCACATTTCAAGTGATTTTATAGTACTAAAACTGATTGGTCTTATATCTTAAAGCAACATTATGAAACAATTTGCATCAGGTAACTAGCTTTAGAGTCTACACATTAATTTTGATGCATGTGAAAGACTGCTACACATTCGTCATTCTTGCCAGCCATACAGGAAAAGCTCTCAATTGTGTTCCAGGCAACAAAAATAAACAAAATCTTTCACAGCACAACATTGCTTACTCGATCACCAGATAATGTGTTAGCATTTTAAGCTCGCTAGTAAATTGTTGCAGTGTTGCTTTAAACCACACATTAAAAAGATCTCCACAACAAAGACCTGCCCTTATGGAGACACCTATTAACCATTCAACAGACCACCACTTCAAAACACTGGTTTTGTAAATACCAATTTGTCTTTTATTTGAAAGCTCAGAACTGCAAAGTCCAGGGGGGGGGACTTAGCTGCTGCCCTGCTTGGCAGCCAGTCTCTTGTCTCTCTCCTCGGCAATGGTGAGGCGGATACCCTTTCCACGGGGGATGGACACCCATGGCTTCATGCCCTGTTAGGGAGAGCACAAGACGCGCAGGTTAATTCACCACAAAACCAGCATCGCAACACACATAACTGAAGTACACCAATGAATGAATTCACACAACGACTTCATGCAAAGATCACCGAATTATGTTCAAACAGATTGAGGAAGAGTCCCAACCTTAAAATGCTGTACAATTTGCATTATGCAGTCAGTAAGAATGCCACTTATGGACATGTACTCAGACAATGTTCCCACACTGGAGGTCGCAAATTGGTTCTCACACTGCCCCTCAAGAAATGCTCTGCAACTTTTTATGGATATTATTCACCCACTCCTTGAAAGCAAAACATTTCCGAGTCCCGCCAATAATTCCAGTTTCTCCCCCACATTAATGTTTTCCACATCATTTCGTAAGGACGCAGCTAGCAAATCATAACACATTTCCTTTCATTTCTGGTAAATTCATGTCGCCATGGTAATCGTTCAAGGCAAACCAACCTTCTGGGAAATAAGCTTATTTGCCAACTACATTTAATTCTCTTCTCTGTATGTGCAATAATTAAGCCTGACACAATTAGCCAAGCTTAGCATAATTCACTAGAAGTGGATTAGACCAGTTAGCTTATAGGTCCCTTCCTTATAGATTGGCCACACAAACACTGCAACTTCAACACCGGTGAAAACAAAACGTGATCATAGTAGTAGTCATGTCTCCCAAAATGACAGATGTTCCACCTGCTTGAGAACATATGCCAATTCAAATGTTTGATTTGCTAAGATTGTAACAAGTATACAACACCAGCTATGCCCAAGATGACCAAAAACATAACCCAACCAAGAAATATATAGATTTCTCCTATGACCACCCTAACCAATGCATGATTCAATACATCTACCAAGCCTAATCAGTCCTCATTTTCAGACACGTTCATTCACTCCATCAGATATTTTCACCCCCTTCTCACCTTGCCAATCACAAAGATGTTGGAGAGCCTGGTGGCAAAGCTTGTGCCACTGCTGTCCTTGACGTGAACGACATCGAAAGATCCAGGGTGCCTCTCCCTGTTGGTGATCACTCCAATACGCCCCAAGTTAGCACCACCAGTGACCATGCAAAGGTTACCTGTCCACACAGAGGATAGTCAAGAGTTGATCAGCAAGCTCTCTGCCTGTAAAGCCTGTTATCTATTGATCTATATTCACCATTTTGTCAGCATGTCAAGAAAGTAACTCACTAGTGTCGAACTTGATGAAGTCTGTGATTTTTCCGGTTGCCAGGTCAATGCGGACTGTGTCGTTGACCTTGATACTGGGGTCAGGGTAGCGGATGGTGCGAGCATCATGGGTGACCAGGTGGGGGATGCCCTTGGTGCCAATGATGATTTTCTTCACTTTGCACAACTTGTACTACAGAGAGGAAAAAGTAAATGAAGCACTCAATTCATAACATGTTTCACACTCCAACCTTCATTTCCTACAATCCTAACCAATACTCAGTACTACCCAATTAAACATGAATCCATTAAGATGGACGCTTAACAGAATGGCCAGGCTCAATTTTGGAACTTACCTTAGCCTCCTCATTTGTGATGCGGTGGACGGTGAAACGTCCCTTCACATCATAGATCAGACGGAAGTGTTCACCAGTCTTCTCAATGCTGATGACATCTGTTTTCAAAATTAATATATATATAAAATAAATATGAATTAAACATGTCCAAACTTTTGTCTCAAAGCCATTAAATCCATCACTGACAAGATGATCCAAAAGCAAAAAAGCTGCGCTGTTGGCATTTCAAATCTATGTATAGCAGTGTTTCCTAAACTGTGAGGCGAGGAGTGGGCAAAGGGATTACAGGGAGAGGGGGGAAAAAAACATAAGAAACCTAAACCCACTACTACAGGACACATCATACAGAAGTGCTCTTAAAACCAAAGTAACCTATACCTAACCTGCTTGGTGGTGAGGCTGACAGGGCCTACCATTTAGTTAACTGTTTATGGAAGAAAGGTTAATTAGTCTATTACGGCCAAAATGAACACTACATGCATTGGTAACCAAACAAACATTTTAAACAAAACTAACTGAAGCATAAATTGGAACTGAACACATTTTACATATTGGCAATTAAACACTATTTAACAGAAGCCATGTAGCAACTGCTAGGCACTGTGTTATGACAAATGGAAGGTAAGGTGATGATTTACATTTTTTGCACCAAGGTGGCACAATATTTCTTTAACCGTCAAAGGGGAATCCGCCATGAAAAATGGACTAGAGGCTATAGTCATCATACCACACAACACTTCTATGGCTAGCAACAACCTACCCCTTTATGTGGGCTTTCCACATGTACCCAACAGAACATCATATACAGAACATACTTTGAAGACATAAATTCTCATTTGTAACGACCATGCAACACAGCATACTACATATTAAGATACTCAATGTCGTGAGTCAAACTATTTTATATTTACTTTCTCTTGACTGATCCATTGATGTTGAAGTTATTGGACCACTGACTTGTGGTCAACTGGTGATCTACTAAATGTTACTTTAAATGTCTACCAAAGTACCATGTGATAAGCAAAACCTGTTTCACTCATTTGTGGGGTATGTACAGCAATCCTCTCACCCCCTTTGGAACATTGTGAACACATGACCATGTGCAGTTACTACCTTTTGTGCAAAGTAACGCTTCAAACTGAATGTGTTAACTCGGCACATCACACATACAGAGAAAGACTACACAACTTCAGTATAGGGATGCACGATCATTTGTCATTGCTCAAATAGTATTATCGGCACACAATATTCATGATTGATAATAAATCGGTGAGACTACAACTTATTTGGGTTCCAGAGGATGCATCCTGCAAATCTGCTCGAAAAGGCCATACCCCAAATTGGCATTTAACATTACCAGTATGTTACAATATCCATATTGATCATGACTGTCTACATTTTTAAAGTAGATATTTGGGGTGGATTGAAAGTAAATGCTCGAGACCTTGATCTATAACAAGGCCACCACAATACGACTATTAGGTTTTATTTTGGTGGAAGTGAACATCCTTGAGATGTAAAAAGTGGTGTGTATAGCCGTGTTGGCATCAGCAATCAGCCAAGATGAGTTTAAACATATCAGCAGAATTCCAATATTGTGCATGCCCTACTTTAGTTTCAACACTGTGGGCAATGTCACTTGCCACCATCCACATCCAAACATGTGGGGAGTACTCACCCATGAAACCAGCAGGATAGGTCACGTCTGTGCGGACCTTGCCATCAATCTTGATGAACCTCTGCATGCATATCTTCTTGACTTCATCTCCTGTCAGAGCATACTTCAGGCGGTTCCTCAGGAAGATGATGAGAGGCAGGCATTCCCTGAGCTTGTGAGGCCCAGTGGATGGACGAGGAGCCTGGGGACAACATTTACTCCATTTATTTAATTGTTACACATAAGACTATCCGATTTTCGACATTCCACAACTTTTAGACTTTCCACCATTCAAATCACAAATGTATTACCACTAAAGGAATATATCGGTTCGTGGCAAAATACTTTCTATAAAACAGCTAGTGAGCAAACCAATTTAAGTGTACTTACAAATACTCCAGTTAGCTTGTCAAGCATCCAATGCTTGGGCGCCGCAACACGCTTCAGGTGCTTCTTCGGTCCTCGGGCCTTTAATTGTAAGAAAGAATAGTTATTGTATGTACATATACTAAACCGATAAGTACCCAAAATGCCCACACAACACGCAGTCAGTTTTATAAGTATAACAACCAAGTCAAAGAGCTAGCTGTTAGCCGACGCTATGCTACCAAAATCAGCTAAGCAATGTTACCGTTACTGAACTGCTGGTCCAGGACTGCGGCCTGGTTTTCCAGCTAACATTGCACAGACATACTTCCTACAATAACATTCAAATTCATTCCAAAGAGCAGAACATTTAACAAAATCTGTAAGCAACATTATACTAAAGCAGCAAGTTAGAAAATTATGTCGCTTCCCGGTAAGTTAAGTGAAATGACACACCGGTCATATTATTCGGTAGCCACATCAATGATCAGATGGCTAGCGTTTGCAGCTAGCAGAACAGTCCCCTTTCTTTATCAAATATCTAACTTGTCGTATAAGTCGTTTTGCTTCAATATACATGGTTATCGGTAGTAAACATGCATAGAAATAGAAATTGTTGGAGGAAATAAACTTTAGAACCACGGAATAGTTGATGATTTAGGATAAAATATATGAGAATTTCGGAGGCTCAGCTACTCACCATGTTGGAGTATGCAGAAAAGGACTACCCACTTCCTGGCAAAGGAACATAAGGCCATCTACGGCACGCCTAGATGGCCAAACTGCGCAACCGTCACAGTGTGTACATTTTCACGACAGATCAGATATCTTATGTGTTATTTGTGATTTAATTGTGATTAACTACAAAAATCAACAGCATTACTGTCAGGGTAATTATCTCTATACCACCACAATACTACTGACCATATGGACAATGAATTCGAAAAATGTCTACATTTCACACATTTAGTACCACTTTCTATTTGGTTTTTCCATTTTTATTGTGTGCAATTTCTTTTTTTTTTTTTCAATTTCATTTTTTTTCCCAGTTTACTCAACTATTCTTCATGTTCATTCAAAACCTACATGGCTTTTTATCTGGAAATCCCAAACTTTAACAGACTTCCTAAAATTGGAAGATTTCAAGACGGTCCCTCTGCAATGGCTTCATGGGCATCTTGCAAAATGACCGCTAGATGGTGCCATAATAAAATGCATTATGCTGCAAATGTGGTTGACTTGTTTTTTTCAGGGATGAGCCTAACTGCTAGTCCAAAATGTAGTGCGAACATAAAACTGATAGAGTACAAGTTCTTACTGTTTAATCAAACATACAAACAAACCCCATGGTGTATTTTAAACAGGTGTAATACAAAATCACAAACATTATGTCAACATAAACAAAAAAAATAACCAGCAAACAACGTCCTCCTCAACGTTTTCAGCTAAGAAGGTCCAGACTAATTTATTTTTAAAAATATTCCTCTATACAAACATTTGACTATGATCATGTGGCATCTATGTCAAACTGTTTCCCCAGCTGTAGAAATTCAGTTAAGAGGAAAGCAAAGAGATACACAAAGACATAAAACACCTTGTTTTTCCACAATGACACATGAAAAGAACATATCAAAATCCAAAATGCTTTAGGCCTAGGTTGAGAGCAAGTGTTGACTATTCAATCAGAGGACATGACCAGTATCACAACGGCTGAACTGAGCAACTTCCCAGTTAGGCCTTCTTATTGTTTTCAATGCCCACATATTCAGCATAGCCCCTCAGGGCATTACACCATAATCAGGGTGTCCTCGCATTCATTCAGGTGTAAGACCATCCATTCAGGTCTTAAAGGCATTCTCAAAGGCCGCCATTTTGGTTGCTATGTTTGAGTTCAACAGCTATCGAATTACACCTCTCCCTTCTGTGCCCCTGAAGAAAAAAAGAGTATATATATATATATACTTAAGTAACATTAATTGGAATTGTTTCTCCATGCTTTCCATGTACAGGACCAGGACTGTTGTTTTTTAGTGTCATCTCCCGGAAAGCTATGCACTTAAATTGACATTGGATTGGATTAGAATAGCGTATTACAAAATGTTGTAGGCCATTTTGACTTGCCCCGAAAAGCATAACAAACATATAACCCTTGTGAGTGCCTCAGACTTCTGAAACTTTTTCCAACTCCAAACTGAAGAGCATCAGAGGGACACCCCTTCACCCTAGCAGCACTCCTTGTGAATTGTTTGTGGCTGTATGTCACAGCCAGTCTGGGGAATGAGTATACACATATAGTAGGCCTACAGATGACTCATCAAGCCAAATCAATCAACAGAATGATGATTTTACACTTGTTTCTAATAGATTAAAATTATGAATATGCCCTCAAATAATTTGGATTGAGATCACTTGTAAATCTTATCTGCACCAAAACAGGAAACTGTGCAAATGTCTGTGCCCAAAATGTTTGTGCCTTTCTGATAACACTTTCAGATCCATCATATAGACAAATCTTAAATATGTCTATTCCCTCAAAACGGCTGAGTGGAGATACAGTGGTGATGGGAGAATTGTCTCTGTGTCTACACAGGTCAGCATCCAGCAGGTATATCTGAGATCAAATCAAACTCATTCTGGCCAAGCCAAAGCTCTGGTAATTCCTTAGCCTGGTCTAAGCCCAGCTCCACCGCCAAGGACATCAGCACTTCTTCATCCACAGGGTCTAAGTCAATAGTCCCAGGACTCTGGGTCTGAGGTCTGTGTGACTCTGGGACTGAGGTCTGAGTGATACCCAATGGTCGCATCCCATAGCCTCTCGAAGATATGTTGGCTGATCCTGTTGTAGCAGCAAGACTCTGATAATGGCTGTTGAGTTTCTGGAGTTGCATGCTGGCAAGCAGGTGTGGGCCAGACTGCAGGCAGAAGGGCTGAGGTTTCCCCATGGCTGGAGTTCCGCTGTGGAGAGGTGAGGGTGTGAACTGTGAGCTGGTCTTTCCAGGGCCGGGGTAGTGAAGAATGGTCAGTGAGTCAGAGTCTTTCATGGTGTAGTCGTCAGGGAACAGAAAACTCATCACCGGAGGGCACCTTTGGAAGGAAACAGATACAGAATGTTGGTGATGTTATCAACCTGACATCAAAGGCTCCCTCTGGAAGACAACAATAACAACAACAACAACAACAACAATATCTGATCTACACACCACTATCCCACTATCTTATCCTGACTAAATTATTCATGATTACTGTGTCTGTTACGGCAGGTGATTTGATTATACCTTCGGGCCAAGTAATCATAGGTCTAAGTTTGAAAAGCTTGGAACACACAGTATCAAACTCTGTCTCAGTTCTAAGAAAGGTAATCATTAATGATTATGCCAACCTCTGAACGCCCCCATAACACCATCCACCACCACACACACACAAAGCCTATTTTTAGTTAAAATGGAATTGCTGGAATTGTTGGCGCTGGAATGTTCATGGAAAAATACATTCGGCTAAACAGCAGTGATACACATTTTTGCAGTCCCACACCACTGTGTTTTATTTGTCCCTTAAGTGTATATCTAAACTTTAAAAACATGCAGGCATTTTCTAAAACTATTAAGGAACCATAAACTCACGAATCATAAATTAACAGAAATGTTAATGACACAAGCGAGCACCATATTCTATCTTTTGGATACAGTACCATGGACTGCATTACGCACTCATGTGAATCAGATCTTTGCGACTTTGACAGTTGAACATGAGTGCCAGATCATCACATGAACATTTACCATTTTAAATGTAGGAACTAGCTTTATTGTTAAGCGTGTTAATCAATCCCATTCTCCCATAATTCAATATTTCTCGTTAACTATTAATGATTCTTATATAGGCGGCGTCTTCCTCTTTAGGTTGCCTGCATAACTAATCAACAAACTATTATTTAGTTAAATTAGAATAAAAGATAACGGTTAACTGCAAACTTACCTGTAGAATAGATAGCCCAATCTACCGTTAACCCCACAAAGAAGAAATACGGCTTATTATCCAGAATGAACACAGCAGTACCAAACATTTATCACAGTACAGAATTTAAGCGAAGTATCCTGCATGCGTAAAAAATGAAATTAGCACAAAACTAAAGTCAAGAAAGTGAGTTGTTAGACTTAAAGGAAAACGGCTTGACTAAATTAATAGTTTTAGTTCAAGGATTCATTTAGGCTATTTTGTCCAAACTCTCACTCAGTGTAGTATGAGCAACACTAAGTGAACCGGGTTAAGAGCGCCACCCATGCGCTGGCCGTTCGGTCTCTTGACACCGGTTTTTTTTTTTTTTTTTTTAAGAAAAACATTGTGACATTGAGGTAACATTCAAGCATGCCATGTAGACTGTCAATTTTATTATTTTAAGCTATAGCCTACAAATGCAGCCTGACAAGATATTAATTTAAAACAGACCCTAATCTAATACTGTCTTATACCATCTAAATTATTTTTACATCATTAATCCCATTTACAGTACCTTGCAAAAACATTCAACCCCTGAAAGACATCATCATATTCTCGTTTACAGGCCTACTTAGCCAGATGCTTTCCCACTATTTTCATTGTGATCATGAACTCAACTGATACTGTATTTTCCAATGGCTAAATATGTCTACAAAATGTAAGAATAAATGAAACAATTCTGCTGGCTTCAGTATTCAGCCCCTATGCAATGACTTTATGGCCACCCTTCAAGAGGCCAGTTTTATATAGCTTTTTAGATTGTGCACCTGCAGAACCTTGATTCTAGCCACCGTTTCTCAGGGTTAAGTCTGGATTGTGATATCTATCAGTTTGCTTCTGCATGAGGTCCTTGGTTTGAGAGATGGACATCTGGGTGGTGCGGTGTGATGCAACTTCCACTTACTTTTTATAGACCCAGTGGTGGTCAATTGGGCATCAAGACTTCGACCATAAAAACACTGTCCTAAACAAACAAATAAAGGCCTCAACATGTGTGGTAACAGTAATAGGCCTAATACTAGAGTTACGAGCATTAGATATATCCAACAACAAACTTTACCAGGTTGGTTTACAGTCAAAAAGATTAACATGTCCCTGTGTTGAATACATTCACAAGCCACTGTAACGACAATGCAGGTGAGGGCTGCTATGCTTTTGAGGGCAATAAATTATGTAAATAGATAGCATGTTCACTCAGCTTAGAAGATGAGTACATAAATTAAGGTACATGAATTAAGAGTTAAGTAAAACACACATGTCAAACACATATGGAACAGCCTATTTAAAGGTGATGAGGTCCTTGACTGTAACACATAGTTTTAAAAATAACTTTTTGTCTTGCATAGTCCTGGCCCTAAAATGAGAAACAAAGCAATACGTCTCTGGCCGAGCCAATTGGCAATTCAATCCAAATCACAACATTACCGGCATTGTACTTCTCTTAATAAATACTATTATGAGATCAAGTGAGTGAGGTTGTTACATTATTACAAAGGCATGCATCATTATTTCCCGTCTAGCTTTCCAGGAGGTGCATCCCAAATCTTGAACACAGTTTCTACAAAAGGAAGTGTGAGCTACTCTGATACCTAGCTAAAAAAGGCTGCCCAAGTGTATTACATCAAAGACATAGCATATGTGATTTTGTGTAAAAAGTATTTAGTTTCCTTACAATAAGCATTTCATGATAATTCATGAATTCATTTACTAATTGGAATCAGTTAAATTTGCTTTAACATTAGTTAACTTATCTGATACATACAGTATAATACATCATACTAGAGCCCCATTCTGAAACTGAATCAACTACCACTACCCTTTAAAGGCCAACGCCTACTGGCGGCATCTGACGCCCGTCAACTGATGCCAAAGTTTAGAACTCCATTACCTTTAATGGAGCAAAGCCTATTGGCGGTGTCTGACACGCATTGACACGAACGTTTAGAAAATTGTCTCTCTTGAGCGTCAAATCCATAGATGCGAATGTTGTCGCCAGTGGGTGTTGGCCTTAAGTTTGCCACTCTATTTGAGGTTACACTGGCCTCTGTGGAGGGCCACTCCTATTTAATGGGCAGGACAGCCTAAATAAATAGGCGACATGTGGAAAAACCTTACCACTTTACAGTACCCCAAAAATAAAAAGGCAAGCAAATATTTATTTACAGTTTTACTTAGAAAAAAAGGAAGGTAGTATGCTTAAAGGACAATGTTACTTCCGTCAGTCATAAAGCTGACCAAAGTTAAAGACAAATAAGAAAAAAATCATGCACACCCTTTGACAACATTTGTACAACTATAGCCACCGAACAATTCATTCAATCTCAAAGACAGCATGAGTTATGACTTTATCTGCACACGGGATTAGGAATTTATGATGGTACATATATTCATATATACAAAAAAAAAAAAAAAACATCATGTCATCATCCACAGTAACCATAGCAGACTTCAGATAGAAAAAAGTCTTAGAAGATTTAGACACTACTTTCCGAGGGAACAAATGCATGATAGCAGAATTTTGGTCCATCCATGCTTTTTGTGTGTTTTTGGATAAAAAAAAAGAAAAAAAAAAGAAAGAAATGTTGAAAATGGGATTTAAAAATCTCTATTCCCCGTGTGTACATTAAAATAGATTCCTGGAAACATTGGAGTGATGTTTTCTAAAGTTCCCCTCTGGCTCCCGCCTCCACATACTGTCTTCATTAGGCAAGTGGGCCTGATTTGGAAACATGAGCCCAGGGCCCACTCTTAAACTACATTCTTCAGATTCCCTGTAAACAAGCAGAAGAGGGATTGGGGAAAAGCTCGGTTAAAATTAGATCATGGAAAGGGTTATGCAAAACACCCACAAGAAATCAAAATGTTTGAAAACAAGCATGCGAGTTGAGGTCATCTGATTGTTGACATAATTGAATATTTATGATCCAATCAAATAGCTGAATCAAATCCATGTATGTCATATACAATTCAGGAGTATCCATCAATCAATTAGGTTACTTTATATTTGTGAAGAAACTGTGTTTCTGTAGCTAGGCTCGTGGAATAGGGTGCCAACACCATTGACGTCATTTCAAACTAAGGGCTTTTGCGCCCACTTCAGGCGTATTTGTTTCGCAACGTGCGTGTAAAATCATTGCGAGGTATGTACAAACAGGCCGCAATGATGTAAAAGCGCAAACTGCCTGTCGCGGGAGCTGACAATGGCAGATTGCGTGTTTCATGTCATGCATATGCATTCATGGGAGGATCCAGGGGAAAGTGGGAGTTTAGCGTAAAAAGATGGGAGGGGAAGAGTAAAGAGTGCCTAATTATGTATTCCGCGGTATGTACAAAGACTACTCCTAAAAGCGCACGTCTATTCTGCGCCTAAATACTTCCGCCTTGTAAAAGCAGGTATTAATCCAAATTGCAGTTCAATGCGTCAATAAGAGAACCGTTCAGAGACAACAGAATCGTTATTTAGAGCACCAGTTTTGCAAGTCTTTGTACTATCAAAAGCAACATTAACTTTCGTTGGTCTTTCAAATGTCTTACTTTCACGTCATTCACTTAAACTTTCCTACTTGCTAGATTTGACCAATCTTCCATAGCCTACGTTCACAAGTAGTTTGAGTAGAACTACTGATCTTCATTATCTCCCTGCTTGTTGACATCTTATCATGTATGGTAGGCCTATTATTTCATAATCGCTAAATGTTTGATTCTTTTTAATTGTCATCAGTTAACTTCATTCAACTGCGCTTGTATGTAGGATCTGCCATTCAGTTGTGGACGTTCGTAAATTGCGTTTATGGGCAGAGAAAGGCAGAGAAGGCGCAGTTTACACTAAGGATTGAACGATTGATAAATACGACGGAAACTTGGGTCTGTCAGCGTTCGCAAACTGCGGTTTGTCCATGACGCTGATAACGTTACGTTCGCAAATGTACGTACATCTGGTCCTCAGAGAGATCACAAATACAGATTAAATTGTATATCTAACTTTGAGCAAAATCTATTAAATGAATAATGTAAATGTTGATATGTGGCAAATATTTTTCAGGGCTGGACATGTTGACATTTCAGCAGAAGATGGAAAATATTGCTAAACACCATGAAGAATCACATAATTCACAACACATTATACCATGTAAACAAAGTGACATGATTATTTCCCGAGGAAGCCAAGAGCCAAGAAATAAGACTAGATATGACTAGTTGGCATAGTGTTCCTCAAAAAGCACCTCAAAAAGTGTTCTGCAACAAACACAAAATCAGAATGATTGAAATCTCTGAGCTTCGCTGAAATGACAGGTAGCGGTCGTGGCTGGTACCTCTGATGGTGTTGATGACTCTGTCTATCTGCTGGGCATCGTTGCGGTCAGGTCTGCAGCTTGGGCTGATCTCTAGTGAGTAATCAGGTCCGTACTCAGTGAAGAACTGGACAGAAACCACACACAGGAACATTTCAGCACAAACTATTTGTCATAGAGAAATCAATATTTATTTGCCTAGTGGGAAAAAAGAATGCTTTCTGTGGCAAACAGCCTCCATTCCAGTAAAGAGCAGTAGACATCACCAGCAAGCATCTCTAACTCCAATCATAGAGCCTGTTTAAATGATCTTATTACCTCACTTAAATTACCTCACTGTAAGTGGAGAAAGAATCTGATGCAAATAACAGGTCTGGTGACCAGTTGGTGTTCTATATTATCAGGTGCATCTGACGGCCAAAAAACTGGAACTACTTTGTAGGTGTCCAAATATGTAAAGTCAATAAAATAATGGGAAATTAAATTTCTAAAGAATAGGAAATAGGACATTAAACCAAGCAGTGGTATAATAATATTGCTAATATTCTTATTTATAGTTTTGTCCAACACCTGTGCTCTAGTGTCCGTATGATCTAGAGTATGATTTTGGCCAGTGAGTTAACTATCCCTTTCTTTTTCTCTTGATCCCTGAATGAGCCTGTTGTGTGCGTGCTCCAGTTACCTCCGGTCCGTATGGGTCTGCATTGTGTGTGTGTGTGTGTGTGTGTATACTGTATGTGTGTGTGTGTGTGTGTGTATGTGTGAGCAGTCTGGATATGGCCCTCTTACTGTTACAGGAATGAAGCAGCTGGAGGAGCAGAGCCTTCAGGTACAAAGTGCTTTTTGTTCCACTCCTTCCTCCCTCATCTTCATTCCTCCACTCATTTACCCCATTTCTTATCCAACTTTCCTTTTACTCATACCCCAGTCTTTTGGTCATTTCTTTCCCCTTTCCTCAGATTAGGGATTCTTCCCGTAAATAAGAGTGTTTTGTTTTGAGAGGGTGGACATATTGTACTGTAATTGCACTGCTGAGTAGGGTAGGCAGTGGGGTGGCTAGTGGGTTAGCTCTTTCGTGGCTTGATGTGAGAAAGAAGGGAAGCTGAAATGAAGGAGAAGAGTGTTGTGCTGTCACAGAGAGGACAAGGGAAAACAGCAAAGTGTGGTTATGGGCAGGGAAAGATTATTGTATTACAGCCTGTACAGGAAGAAAGGGGGGGGGGGGGCATTCAGTTTCACAAATGTCTTTATAGACATTTATGGTTTGGATGGGGTGATATACAGTGGGGAGAATAAGTATTTGAACCCATGCTAAAGTTGACTAAAAAGAAAAATATAAAAACATCTGTTAGAAATTGATCTTAATGCCTTAATTAAAACAAATAGTAAAAATCTAACCTTTAAGGACACCAATTTTCTTAGTGAATGAAGAATGTATCGTAAATAAATAAATGTTCTTCCTTAAATTACAGGGGCAATAAGTATTTGACCCCTATGTTAAATTCCCATAGAGGCAGGCAGATTTTTTATTTTTAAAGGCCACTTATTTCATGGATTCAGGATACTATGCATCCTGATAAAGTTCCCTTGGCCTTTGGAATTAAAATAGCCCCACATCATCACATACCCTTCACCATACCTAGAGATTGGCATGGTGTGTTTTTCAGTTAGCCTATTAGCTGGTTTGATTTGCATTGAACCCAATGAGCATTTTAGTCAACTTTAGCATGGGTTCAAATACGTATTCTCCCCACTGTAATATTGTTTCTATTAATACAGGATGTTATGCTTCATCAACAGGACATTGACATTATCATGCATCTACAATTGACAACAAATTCAGGTCAAAATGGTTGAAGAGCATGGCATAGTCTGTAGCAGTTAAGCATGCCCAAGAGCATGGCATAGTCTGTAGCAGTTAAGCATGCCCAAGAGCATGGTAGTCTGTAGCAGTTAAGCATGCCCAAGAGCATGGTAGTCTGTAGCAGTTAAGCATGCCCAAGAGCATGGCATAGTCTGCAGCATTTGAGCATGCCCAAGAGCATGGTATAGTCTGTAGCATTTGAGCATGCCCAAGAGCATGGCATAATCTGTAATAGATGAGCATGCCCAAGCCGCACAAGGGCCAGTGCTCCCAGAGAGCCACTTGGGGTTAAGTGCCTTGATTAAGGGTACAACCCACAACTTCTGTGGCTACTGCAAGCTAGCCCAGCTCCTCAACCACTAAATTACCATAACAACAACAACAACAATATCTGATCTACACACCACCACTGCCAGACCGAGACCTTTGAAGACATGATAGAGGAAGCCTTTCAAAGGAAGAAGTTAAAGTATGCAGAACTGGTAGCAAGAGCAAGGGAACGAGGCTGGCAAGCAGTCGAGACCAGTGGAGATTGGTGCTAGAGGCTCTGTAGCCAAGTCAGCCACAACACTTCTGTTAGAGTTTTGGTTTTTGAGGGCAATAACTGAAAAGAGCTGTGAAGGAGTTGAAGCCATACATTAAATACTGATGAAGAAAGGTGTTTCGTTGATAACCCCAGTGAATTTCTCACAAAGGTTGCTCTGTTAGTGATGTGTTTTTTCCACCATGTAGGTTCTTTGATTAGGCATTTGGGCTATTGGTAGCGCATATAGCCTTATTGAAAGCCATTAAGGATTCCAGGTTCAACACGCGCAACCAAAAAGGATGGCAGATTTGGCCAAACACAGGATGCATATCTTGTGCTAATGATTAGAGCAGTGTTTCTTAACTGGTGAGTCGGGATCCAAAAGTGGGTCACAGAACAATTCTGTGTGGGTCGCGACCAATGTTGGGAAAGTTACTGAAAATTAGTAATTAGTTACAGTTACTTCTTTCAAAAGTAATTGAATTACCTTACCAATTACTGTATATCAAAAGTAATTAGTTACTAGAGAAAGTAACTTTTGAGTTACTTTTAAGTCTGCTTTTAAAATGTCAATATGAATCAATATGAACAGAACCGAAGTCACACAATAAACCTAATTTTTAGACCTATTTATTGTAGTTTCAACGGGCCTTCAAATCAATAGCCTTGTGCATGAGTTCTCAAACTTTTTCCGACCACAAAACATTCTACAATGCATGAAGGCTTCCCTGACCTTGTTTTGTGCCACCCTTACCATCTAGGTGGTTTGATAGATATGTACAGCACACTGCCTACTGCTTGCCTTCTACTACTGCATGGTATGCATGGTGGTGCACTGACACTGAATTCTGCAATATAGTAAGTTATTATTATCATTATTATTGCAATCCTTCTGTAGGCTACATGGAATGAGTTCAATGGGATGTAATGTGAAACAATGTTAAATGGCTTATTTTCAAAGCAGTTATTGTCTGCTCACACACACATACAACCTTAGGTTATCCTCATCCTGCTTTGAACACAGTTGTATTATATAGCATTTTAAGCACCACCAGTTTGGGAAAAGCCTGCGCTTCACAAGTGCTGACCTACCGAAATAAGTTCTGATGCGCATCCGAGGGTTTGGGGTTGTCGCGCACTATGCAGAAGGTTACTCTTCGGCTGATAAGGTGTTTCAGAGAGAAGTTGCATGTTCTGTCGCAGACAAATGAATCCATAACACCACGGACGTCAATTCCGATGTAAACATACTGTGCAAATAACTCAAGTCGCTGTAGTATGTACGGTAGGCTATTTGGAGGTTTCTTTATCTGGTAAGTGAAATCTGCATTTTCCTCTCGAGTTAAACGTGTGCTTGCTTGTGCCAAGGCTATATATAGGCTACTGTATGTAGGCCTATTGGTGTTGTGGCTATGTTAATGAGAAATTGATATAACGAAGCTTTTGCGCAATAGGCGAAAAAGAGCAGAGATAAAATAAACAACAATGCGCTTTTACTGTAGTGGAGCTTACGAGATGGAAACGAAAGGGAAAAGGCTTTTAAGATCCCCATTTAAATTGTAGCCTAATGCACTCGTGTGTGTTTTAGCATAAATACGAAATAAGGAGGAATGTGAGGAGGCTCCTATTAAATGTAAAGAATGCATCTGCAATCTAAACATGTACACAATGGCTGGAAACACAGCTAATGTCGGGAGACGTTAGATCAGAAGCAGCAAATGTGCATCTGTCATCTTGTCTGCAGTCGTTCATTCAAGATCAACAGAGTAACGCAAATAACGAACTCTATGAAATTTCAGTAATTGTAATTGCGTTACTTGATTTACAAAAATACTTCGTTACATGCTCGTTACCACTAAAAGTAGTGGAATTACAGTAACGCGTTACTTTGTAACGCATTACTCCCAACACTGGTCGCGACTTAATAAACATGGGAAATTGTGGGTCCCAAAGCAAGACCAGTTAAGAACCAATGGATTAAAGTGCCTCACACAAAGGCTAGATCTATCAACTTCACATGCATGTCATACCTAGACACGTACAACTAAAAAGAGATTAGCGATGTAGTGACTAGATGTCAGGACCCCCAAACTTTTCCTGAAAGTAAACAATGTCAATGGCCCCAGTGTATACATTGTACTGTTTATAGACTAGACTAGCAATATTACAGTAAGTCTAGCTAGCTACTCCAAGGGGTATAGAGTGGGGATTCCCTTGGGAGTACAACCCAGGCTTGAGTAGGGATTGAGGGTAGTCCTCTAGGTATACAAATCCAGACTAAGGTTAAAGGTAGGAATTGGGATATGAACCCTGCTCAACTTGTAGGCGCCCAAAGGGAACAGCATAAAAAATGTACTACCGTACTAGAGACAAGAGTTCAAACAACCACCAGCACTGAGAAACTCTTCCACACCAAAAAATGTCAAAAGTAGCATTGAGTTGATTTGGCTAAATAATCAGGGTTAAAATAAGACAAACTACAAAACTGATAAACAAATGGCAAAAGGCCATATGTCCCATCCTCACAACAGTCTGTCTGACTTTGTTTTTCCATCACCCCTTGACTGAGGCTCAGTACGTGCACAGAGCAGTCCCGTGTACACACAGAGCGTCTGTATTTCAACAGCATCTCTTAATGAGGTTAGTACAGGTCACACACATGTTAAAAGGTCAGGTTGAAAGAAACAAGAGCTGCTTTTATTTAGCGGACAATGAAAATCTCTATCACCACTAGAGAAAGACCCTCTTTGTGAGTCTCCAATAGAAGCATGGTAAGAGGGATGATATCTACTCCCTGTACTGTACTTTGAAAAAAATACATTCACATGTGTCCAGCTCTCTTTTATGAACTCTTATGTTCACGTATGTGCGGATTTAGAAATTGCCTTTGAAAAAAAGACAATTTCAGAGTGAGGCACACGCTTTCTCTGGAAAGGTGGGGAGCGCGAAGGAGGGTCACGAGTGGTCGAGAGAAGGACACAAGTATTCCTCTGTATGTCAGTTGGGACAGAACCCCATTGTTGGCATAGCACCCCCCCCCCCTCCCCATTCCCTAAACACACAGGCGCACACACACACACACACACACACACACACACAACATTCCCCTCCAATCACCTGAAAACAGACCCATTTATTCAGAGCCAGCCGAGTCTTTGATTAGATTGGGTGACTCAGCGGAGAGTCAGCAAGATAGAGGGGTGTGTGTGTGTGGGTGTGTGTGTGTGTGTGTGTGTGTGGGGGGGGGGGGGGGGGGGGGGGTCTGGAGCAGAGGAGGGATGAGGAGAGAGGGGCTCAGGCACAGGATGGATTCTTACCTCGTGGTCAGGGATCTCAGAGGCCAGCGACTGACCCAGGACAGTCCCCGTCAGATAGGTCCAGCATCGAGCTGTGTTGGCAAGATTATAACCTCCTATTTCCGACCAGAGCATGGGGGAACAGGTGGAGTGAAAAGCAGGTGGAGAAAAATATTAACATCGAATTAAAGTCAGATATCAGATATATATCAGATATCAGATATACATAGGAGAGGTATATCAGATATACATATCAGATATACATAGGAGAGGTGTTAAATTCCTAGCACTATAGGTAGGGGATTTCCCACAGCAAATCAACAACCAAGCCTATTTACAAATCATAAGGAAGATCCCAAACAAAGCAACCTTTGTGGGCAAACAAAACGTCACAAACACAAACCAACCTCCTCCAAGCAATAGTGTGGGCAGCTCCCATTCTAAGACGTACTGTAGGCACCTGCCGACTCCCACGGGTGTCATGTTGAAAGAACACATGGGGTCACCAGCCATGGTGTCGGCCCCTAGCTGCATCACGACGGCCTCGGGGTTAAACAACGTCTGCACCTGCTGTATCACACTGAAGCAGGAGCACATCACAGCACTCATCAATTTAACAACTCTTCGATTTGTTTACCTGGATTTGGATTATCGCATCAATTTCATTGAACAGTTTGTACTTTGCTACTGAGAGTAGATAAAGTAGTACACGATAGGGGACTTAACAGTATAAAACTATTAACTACAAGTGAATTTATTCATTGATTTATCATTATGCAATTATAGTAACTAACTATATAGAGCAGGGATTCCCAAACTGTGGTACGCGAGCTGCCACTAGGGGGTACGCGAGATGAAAAGGGCAATGGCGGAAAGGAGTTAAAAATGATTAATTAATTAATACTCTAATTAATTCATAAATAATACATAATTTCGAATCGGGTTATAATGATATGGAAATGTGAAATTAAAGGAAATCATTTGTAAACTCTATAATAGGGTATGTTTTCATTAAAAAATAAGCTACACACAATAGGCTACACGTGATTTCCTGCGGGCAGCCAGAATATCTGGCGCGTTAGTTTCGTTGAAGTAGTTACTTTTTTATGTGTTGGATGGTGGGGGTACGCGAGCCGAGTCAGGATGTAGAAGGTGGTCCGCGGGGAAAACAGTTTGGGAACTGCTGATATAGAGCAATGATGGTGATGTGTTTAGGGGGGGAAATGAATAAAGGTTACTCACCTCTTAAAAACCTGAAAATACCTGTCGTCTCCAATGCCATCTTCCAGTGGAACGTTGACAGCATACCAGCGTCCTTTCCCAAGGCCTGTGTCAGTCACGTCACCTGTACCTACAGCACAAAGTCACTATGACAACAAGACCTACATCCAGAACAGCATTAGGGATGTACCGGAAAACACAAATGTGGCAAGAGTCTGTGCATGTTTCTATCTGTTTGATTATGTAAGACAAAAATGGACATTCTCCTAATCAAGAGAGGAATTGTAAATAGCTGTGAGATGCATATGTAAGGCTGGCAGGTCAACTTTTACAGAATTGACGTCTATCGGAAATTGAGATGTAATCCCCTCACCCCCATGACAAATTCGATTTTCACTCTCATTACATTTCATGTGAATTACAAGCCTTGCATTTGTGTGTTTAAAAATCTTGTCAGAAATCCAGCTATTGTTCTAAGTAGTACTGGAAAAGAAGAAATGCTTAATAAAACGTACCTGGGAAGAAGCCTGGAGAGAATTTGTGTAGTGACACAGTCATTACTTTGGATGTGAAAGTGAAAGCATCCTCAACTCCTGTGTGAATACAACAAAAACAACATTGTAGTGAAGGCAAAGACTGTTATCCCGCATAAATACAAGATACCTCAAATGTAATTACACACATGTATAATAAATATTTTTACAACTGTTATATATTACAATTA
>NW_027468640.1:26843331-26990831 GCF_046254945.1 Alosa pseudoharengus
TCAATCTAATTTAAATGGTAGGCAAAGTGCAACGTCTATCAACAAGTAAAGTTCTCTTGCATGAACCTGTGGGAGCATTGAGCTGGCCTACTGATGTTTGAAGTTAAGGTCTCGCCCATGGTGTTAAATTAGCGATTTGATTTCGCCCAGTCATTAAATTAGCTTTAGTTAGACTTTGCACTGTGCCAATTATTCAAATCAGGGCCCATAGTGTCATCCTGCTGACCTTCTGTAGAATCTTCCAGACTTTCTGATAGAAGCCCACAGGCACTCTGTTCAGGGCTCCATCCAGCCTTCTCCTGCGTAGCCACTGACCCTGACGACTGTCTTTTCCTGGATGAGCAACAGTTGCCCCATCTAACGACTCAATGGACGGAAACCGGCACCTCTACAAAGCAAATATATCAATGACGTGCCTATATCATGACATGCACAGAAGAAAGTTATAAGTTGTATCCCAATACTACTAAATTCCAGTGCTGTGTAAACTGGCACTAATGGGTTTTTGAAGGTGTTCCTCTTACCACGGATTCCACATGCTCAACATCCAAAGCGTGTGTGTGTTGACCCTGCGGGTGAGAAACACAGATATGAAAATGATAAGGATTTCTTTTAGAGGAAAGATACATTTGAAGGGAACACCAGTGATTTTTATGAACAAATAATATGACATACAGTAAATTAAATAAAATTAAACCGCTACTTTTTTCGGCACTAGTAGATTATAACTCCAATACTTGGCATGCTTTTTTCATATTTTATGCCATCAGTGATGAAAAATAGTTTGCTGCTCTGTCACAACTAAACTCCCGATAAATGCAATTACACATTCCAGAATGACAAGGGCTGCCATAATCGCAATTATGATCCAGAATGAAAAGGGCTGCCATAATTGCAATTATGATCCAGAATAAAAATTGACTGCCATAATCATGCATCATCCCTCTGATTAGAACTGGAGAATTAGCACCAGTAGAGCAACACCAACACCATAGTGTCACCTTTGATTGTTCTGACCATGACAACCTGCGTTCCTCCAACTACAAGGAAAATAATCACATTTCACATCACACTATTTCTTTGTGTATTTGAAATATGTACTAATAACGTTGCATATACGTCGCTTTTACTTTAAACACTCATTTTATAAATGTTTACAGTGCTATATCATCTCTATTCCATCTTAAATGTTACATTTTATTTTGTTATTTAATCTTAGTGTACCATATTAATGCTTTCCTAGTGCTCTTATTAACAAACTGACCTGCTGCTTTTTCTCCTCCAAAACATTCCATTCTAATGTTGTCCTTTTGTTAATGTACATCTGTCTAAATGAACTTGAGCTTGAACTTGAGATATTATTCAATAAATCCTTCTCCCTGATCCATGGCCATTTTATTTCAATATAGGATGTTGAGCACCATCAAATGTCCATATGGAAGAAGGTTCTGTACCATCTTTATGTCACTTTTGAGTTTGCTGATGCCCGCTCTCTCACTCTTTGTAGCTCCCACGTTGCCAACTTCATGGATAGAAATAGCAGGACTAGCACCTGTCTGTACAGAGCGAACTAAATGGGGGGAAAAAATAGTCATACACACAACAGCGAAGTGTATGACTCGCTTACTGTATAAGGAGAATAATGATTTTGCACTCATAACTAATATCACACAAAAGCTTCATCATGAAAGTGAAAAAATAGTAGCGTACACCTGTTGCTAAACAATTAAGGTGCACATGCACACAAATCCTAATCATATACTAACCACTCTTCTGCACTCCAAACTCTTTCCCACTCAGAATATGATGGAGCAGGTTCTTCAACTCAGAGGGACTCAGATTCATTAGACTATCTGTGGCCTCCTCACCTAAGGAACACACACACACACACACGCGCACACACACACACACACACACACACACACACAGAATAAGATTTTACATGACACAAGTGTATGCAATTGTCGACCATCAGGCCAGAGGTGGGACATACGTACCGGAGCAGTTAAGGGACTGGGCCAGCTCAGTGGCCATGACCTGGATGATAAGACCAATACGAAGACGGAACATTTCACTGAACAAGTTCGGCTGTGTTCTCATGTTCATGGCCAGGTACACCATTATTTCCTGTGTTAGAGGGGGACACAGTCACACACACACACACACACACACACACACACACACACACACACACACACACACACACACACACACACACACACACACACACACACACACACACACACACACACACACACACACACACACACACACACACACACACACACACACACACACACACACACAGAGAGAGATCTGTTGATATGGATAAGTCACTTAGAAGCTTGCTCTGGCTCAATAATAACAACATATGAGAATATGTTCACCTGAGTGAGAATGGCGATGGTGATGTTACTTTCACTGGCCTGATCAATAAGCTTGACCAGCTCATCTGGAGGCATGGGCCTGCACACATGCAAATGTGATATTCAAAATGTATAGTATATATATACTGTATATACAGCCTAGATTGTACTTTCACATCAATACACAGATGTTCATTATGTATGACTTATTATGTATGGCCCATGCATTATGCATGTTATTATTCATAATATTCATATGGAGCATTTGCTGTTGACTAAATGCTAATGTGAAATGTGAAAATATCGCTTTGCTTTTGATGAATGATTGCACTCCGCTCATTAGTAGTCTAATAAAGGGACACAAAAGGCATGGGAGCAAAGTGGTATTACTTTTTGGTTTGGCTCAAATGTTCAACTGCCAAAATATCAATATTACAGCTTTTAAACACATTCCCAACCGCATGTATCGTACTGTCTTCTACTCCATTTTTTCAAATCTTTCATATTGTGAAGTCTGTGTAGGGTGAAAATGTCTGATATGTATTTGTTGTGGAGGGTAGGAGATTTGTGGATGTGTTGGGAGGTGGACTAACGCGGAGATGGTCTTCTCTCTGGGCTCTGGTGGTAAGCCCACAGTCAGATGCTTCTGATGTGACAGCAGATCAGAGCAGGCCTGCCCATAGACACAAAACAAAAACAAATTCTTTCATCTCCGGCGAGTCTCGTTAACTACAGTATGTATTGTTTTGATAAAGCAATGTAAACGTGCCCATGCATTACTCTCAATTTACAACAATGAATGAAGTCAGCCGGCAAATCTAACCCAGTCAAGCTCCTCCACTTTCTTCCGGAGCATCCCAGAGATCATTCGAATGAGGCCCCACATACGCAGGTCACCGGCCTTCTCGTAAAGATCCATGAGCAAGTGGCGAACTGTCGTTCCCTTACCTTGCAGGCGTAGGTCCCAGTCCATCCCTCTAGAGTCGGAAGAAAGGGCCAATGATGAGTGTGTAGACAGGGAAAGAGAGATAAACCATGAAACCATGAAAAAGAATACATTTCTGGTAGTACAAAAAAATAATGGTGCCAAAACTGGTTCTTCAGAGCATTACCATGATAGAACAACCTTTTATAGTGCTTCAAAGAACCCTCAAAGCCCTCAAGATAGTTCTTTGAAGAACCATTAAAGAAAATGCAAACAGGCATGAAAAAAGTCTTTCTGAAGAACCATTTCCAATGTGAAGAACCTTATAGTGATGAAAAGTGACACTGAGCGGTGATACTAACTTGTCTTTAAAGAGAATATACAAGATGTCTGCCTGATCGTGTAGGTTGCGTGTTTCGGCGAGAAGTCGGACTAGAGCTTCGTAGTCGATGTTACCGCTGACATCTCGGGGCAGGTTACACTCTGCGGTCACTATCACCTCTGGGCCCTGAGGATAGCAAAGGAACAAAGTCACAAAGACAATGGCATATCAATACAGCATAGGGGTGTAAAGGTACACGTATCTGTACCGAACCATTTAGGTACAGTATGTTAGGTTGAATATTCTTATTGTTCAAGGTTCAATTCTAAAATACTATCCCAGTTCTGCATCAGCAATATTTTCAGTGAATTTTAGGCTTGCAGTACCTAAAGGCTTACCGTACCAAAAATGAACCGAACTGTGACTTGAAAAAACAAATCAATGCAAATGAACACACACCTGACTCTGAGGTCCAGAAGAATCTCTAAGGTTCAGGGCGGGTTGAGGGGAGCGGAACAGCTTAGTAGGCAAGTACATGTGAATGTCTAGAGTAAAAGGAAGATGCACATTTCACAAGTTACATGTATATCTAATAATCTAAAGTAATTGCAAAACAATGTGGTAACTGTGCGACTACTCAATTAAGTTTACTAAAAGTAACATTTCTGACATCGCAGTTAAAAAAGTTGAAAACTGATGAGGACTAAACAAGAAGCACAACTCACTTTGAATCTGCAGATCTTTAGCTTTACGCATAAGTGACACCATCTCTCGTGTCTTATTCGCTGCTGCTTTGAAACGACTCAGGCCGGTCACTCTTTCGGTCACTTGGAGACCTTGCCTGGGAACTGAAGTAGCTAAGAGCTGGTCTAGGTACTGCGCCAGGTCATCCGTCTCTGAGAAAGAGAGATCAATAGAGAAAGAGAGAGATCAAGAGAGAAAGAGAGAGAGAGAGAGAGAGAGAGAAAGACGAGGCAAAAGCAAGAAGTATTTAGAATATTGCTGTGGAGATGTTCCTTTAATTTTTGGAAGAATAGATTATTAGATTACTAGAATAGATTATTATATAGATTACATTTTTCCAGAACTGTGCACACATGCTTTTCATTTACAATTTTGTAATGTGCCATGCACTTTGCACCTACATACACAAAAAAATACAAATATATAATCTTGAAAAGTCATGCATAACAATGCCAATTTCTCTATTGTTGAGACAAGTAAAGGATTATTTCATCTTTCTTTAAATCCATTTTGCAGCAATCACATTCACTCTGCCAGCGTGCTTTCAAGAGGATCACATGCAATGAAGCAGCGTAATAACACCACAAAAAGTTGTGGTAACACTTGACTTAGATAGTCTGGCCACAGAGACTTAACAGATCATCTGTTAAGGTTCATGTTCAGTATGTAAAATTGTTGCTGAGCAATAGCTGAACATCACCTTACCCAAATACAACCCATAACCTTAACCATGGGGTTAACACCGTATCAACAGATAGCTTGTTGAATCTAAGCATCTGTAGATAGTCAGACTATCCGAGTAAAGTGTAACCAAAGTAGCAGTCAGGCTATTCTATTGCAGTCACAATGATGGTAGGGTAGATCTGTACTTAGCCAGGGTACGTGATTAAAAGGGTCAGGGATATGAGAGGATCAGTGATTAACTAGACATGAAGATGACAGTTAGACAAAGCAGTGGAAATTGTCTTTGAAGTCATTAGTCATTTAATTAAGTCATTTAATTTAATTAATTAATCAAAGTGACACTTTAGTTTTCACTATTAAGACTCAAACCACTCAAAAAAGTTTTTTGTGTCAGTTTGAGTTAAAGATGCAATTCAGAAGAAACATTGCAACAACTATAAAAAAAAAAATGATAAATCAAAAAAATATGATAAGGTTCTGTAACAGGGTCCTGTACAGAGCTGATCATTGTGGAATGACATGGTTCTCTGTGAACTCTAATAACCTGTTACCTGAAACTGCCGTCAGGAACATCAGCCTTTTTATTTTTCTTCAAATGAAACATGGTGAATAAAGTGGTGTATTTTTAGACAAACATGAGCATGAATGGAACTGTATTGTACCAATGGCTGATGCTTCTGCATCCCCTCCCCACCCTTACCATCATTAAATTCGAGCTCATGCATGGGCCGCTCAAAGCAGTCATTTTCTTCATCCTCTTCATCATCATCATCATCATCATCCCAGGCCATGCAGCTGCCCCGATTCTTACCACTGTCCATGAAACTCAAGTGCGCAAAACAGGAAGTGGTCAAGAACTCTGACAACTTCCCCGTCTGTATTCTATCAGTGAGGGAGGGAAAAAGTGTGATTAGGGGAAGTGGTGAAATAAGTGTGTGATTAGTACAACAGAAATGAACAAAACAAAAACACAAAACAAAATCCGACTGGCATTCCAATTCTCATAGTGGGAAAACGTGTTGGTGAGATAAGTGTGTGATTAGTACAACAGAAATTTGCACACAAAAAAAACAGAGAGGAACCACATGACATTCCGAATCTCACCTTGCTCCTCCATAATAACCATCCTGAAGTTTTTTAAGTGTTGCAAGGACAGCCGGATCCAGGTCAGTATGGTCTTCAGCTGTGAGAGCAAGATAACACATCGCTCAAAACAGCATCAGGCAAAGACAATCATATCTATGTGGGAAACTGACATTTCAATGAAAGATGGTACTACTTTTCATGGATTCAAACTAATTCAAGTAAAGCAAAGGTTTGATAAGGAGGAAGCGTATATGAACCTACTCAGCATAGTCTGAGAGATGGGAAAAGTGACCATGGGTCGACCAGTCATCCTCCAGCGTGAAGACAAGTAGGATAGGTCAGTGCGTAGCATATCCACAATCATTCTGTTGTCCAAAGCAAGGTAAAACTGCTGATGGTCAATAAACTGCAAAGAGAGAGAGGAGGTGTATATACAAATTTGGCTGGCTACAACTCTAGTCTAGTCAAGTTTACATAGTGAATATTATGCATTCCTAGAATATTATTGAATAGTATGCATTCCTCGAATATTATTGAATATTATGCATTCCTCGGATATTATTGAATAGTATGCATTCCTCGAATATTATTGAATATTATGCATTCCTCGGCATGCCCACAGAAAGTTTCAGAAAGTTTATAGTTAACAAAAAGTTTACTTTTCCATATCAATTTCCAAATCATGGCAAAATAACTGAAATGATAACATCCATGGCATCTGAAAATCAACCATGGCAACATAAAGTATAAAGTTTATAATGGGCCTGAGGCACATGATTATATATAAAACTGACGGTCCCCCAGACAAATGTTCTGTGTGACTATCATGGTGTAGCATTAAATGGAACCTCCTTGTTCTCATGCCATCATGTACCTGAGGAGTGAAAGCAAAGATGGTGTTCCGGACAATGTACAGTTTGGACGTTCCCAGTACTCCCATCCTCCGATAGGGTCTTCCCGTTAGGCCCAGTCTGTGGTTCCGCCCTGTGGAGTAGGGGAGGACAACACACTACAGTGACCAAAACAGTCCATGATAGAGAATAAAAGAAGAGAATAAAATATAATCACAAATGACATAAATGACACTATGTATTCTGATTTCACAGATTGTGTGTGGATTCACAAACAGCCTCACAGTTGACCTTCTCTGAATTTCTTAAATTGTGAATTATTTCTAAAAATTGTTGTCAGTTGTGAAGCTGTTAAGCACCAATCACACTGGAAATGTGGAGGTTGCAATGCACAAAAAGTCATATCTGGTTGCATTAGCAGTGTGATTGACTGAATTGATAAGCTTTGATTGGTCAAAATGTTTCAACCAAGTACCATTGATGAGCATTGTGTTTCAGCCCAAGTTTAAACCAAAAGCAGCTCTGGCAACTGGCAAAAGGGCAGAGATGTAGACTTTAAGCCTAGTTTACGCTCCCTTTTCATATGAAAGTGACTACTGTATGTCCGTTTCATACATTGATCCGTTCTGTCCAGATTCATAAGCTTGAAGTGAACAGAGTCAAATTATGGACTAAATCAACACAGAGAACAGACGGAGGCTCCATCTGAATCCGTATCCGTATTTAAAGTTCAGCATAAATGAGGCTTTAGGTGTCCCAGAAGGGTACCTCCTAGAGTGTGCTCCTATTCAGTCTTTATGGCTTGTCTTCATTTATTTCTTCTTTATTCCTTCATTCCTAGTGTTTATTCCTTCATTCCTAGTCTTTATTCTTTCATTCCTAGTCTTTATTCCTTCCCTTCCAAGTCTTTACTGCTTCCCTTCCCTTCCAATGAGTTGGGCAAAAAAATATTTTGGGTGAACCACCTCTTACCGAGTCTGGCATAAATGTGACTAAGCACCCGGGAGGGCTGTACTCGGATGGGGTGGATGTCTGCCACGGTCTCCACCTCAATCCCGTTTTTTATCAGCAGCTGCTTGATCTCCTCTGTCTCGGCCAAAACCGAGACTAAGAAAGTAGAAGCACAGAAAATGTAAATTAAAATTAAAATCTTTATGCAGATCAAACATAAATTGAATTCAATAAGCAATAGGTATATGGAACCAATACAGTGAGATTTGTATCAGGTTTCACAGACTTATAACTTGCAAGATTTCAAGAATTACTTTTTAATAGTCAAAAACTGTTTAAACTGCAATGCTGTCCCATAACTGGATTGCATAAATTGCTTTTGTAAATTCACAAAATGGTGAATGATCCTATTCATCAAAATGGTGAATGATCTTCTTCACTTCTATGAAGTAGCCTGTTTTGAGCTATGTAGTCTTGCAAATTATGTCCAGGTAATCTTAAGAATGCTAAATATCAACCAGGGTTAAAAAAAAAGTTTTGAAAAGTCTATTAAATTGGCAAACCTTGTACAACTACATCAGGCTTTGGGATAGTGGAAAAGCGCCGGTTCAGAGGATCAATCTCTCCGGGAGCCAAAAAACCCTGCACCAAAAACCAAAAGCTGCTTTAGCACTTGTAGAAAGGCAAATCAGAGATTCACATCTGTTCACAGATCAGATTAAGGCAAGACGGGTCATATCATATCTCAAAGGAACAGAACCGCAAAACACTAGAGAAGAAGAAAAAGAAATACACAAAACATTAATACGTCACCTCTGCCAAGAGGCTCCCCAAAACATATAGAGACTGGCCCCATCTCAGAGGGCACTTGCCCATAGGTACCCTCTCCACGGTGTGGGGGTTGACATACTCCTCATCCACCTGGTCAAACACACATTCATTTACGTGAACCCAGAAAGTGTTAAATCAGAAATGGACTAACCACTTAGAAGAACAACGCATTTTCTCACTTTATCTGCTGGGACGCTGTAGAGTTCTGGTACCAGACGAATCCCATCCTTCTGCTTGATAAGAATGCCATCTAGAGCTTCCCTGTACTCTTGCACCTGATACGGATCAGTGATCAGCCAATTAGAATATAATGCTAGCAGTAGTACACAGATTCAAGCAAAATTCATTTACATTACATTTTTACTCTGGACATCTTCCCTTAACGTCTCTAACATGTTTACTTTAGTAAGCTGAGCTGAATATGAATGTTTACATTATATTTTTGGATGATACAGAGTGTATATTTTGATTTGGGACCAAAACAATGTTAATCAGAGTAGTTTTGAGTTACAGTTGTGCTCAAAAGTTTACACAACCTTTAAGGACACCAATTTTCTTTGTGAATGAATAATGTATCGTAAATAAATAAATGTTCCTCCACTTTTTTAGTCAACTTTAGCATTGTGTTTGTACAGGGTATGTAAACTTATGAGCATAACTGTATACGCATATGCAACCAAATAGCATAGGTGAAACATACTTCAGCTTGTCTACAGGGACTTTCTCCACACACACACACATGCACACACACACAGCCAACCTGCTCTGGGCTGTTGATGAAAATCCCATCCAGGATAAGGTAAGTCCAGAAGAGAGGCCACTCACACTCAATATTCTCAAACAACTTCAGCTCAGCAGACTCATAATATAGTCGGGTTGGATCCTGCCAGGATGGGGAGATGGAAAGAGAAGTTTGTGCGATTGCCAGTGGAAGAGAGCTGGAGTTGATACCTCACAAGAGGTCCTTACAAACCTCACAACCTCACACTTCTCACCTCTTTGGGGGTTTTGTGGCCATCCCTGAGGAATCTGCAACAACCATAGCGTCCCTGTAAAGAGGGAAAGATAATTATTACAGATTTCTGGAATTCTGGAATTCAGGAATTCTGTTCATAAGGCTTTAAACTTGTAAATACAGTCTGATATAGACCCTTTCAACGGCATAAACAAACAAACCTAAGGCATTTCCAGTGGCACAGAAAACAACATTGAGCTAATGGTAACTTGGGGACATACAAAAATGTCAAAATGTCAAAACATTTTGTAAAGCGTTATGCTAACGTCCGATTCATTTTCATTTTAAAGTATCTGCATTGGTTTTGAACGTTTCATCCAGAAACCCTCTAGGAACAGATTGAAAGTGTTTATCAGTAGAAAGACCTGCAGCTTGGAGATGATCTCCTCTTTGGTGAGATTGACTATGCTCATGTCTTCCACTGCAAAAGCAGGATACGAGATGATGGAGAGGACTCCTGCATCCACCTCCTTGGAGGTCGAGGCCCGGGGTAGCATGGAATTAAGGATGGACTGTGAAGAACAAAAAACAAATCTGATTTACTACCAGCGTTCTTCATATGGGCTGCATTAGGTCACTTCAGTATATCAATGATGCACATGAGGTATAGGGAACTTATTAGGACTTTTCATTATTTAATAAAAGAATACTTTACGCTGGTCTTACCTGGCAATGCTGAATGTCATCTGATAATGCATGGACAACAGACCCTGGTCCTCCTTTGGCACCAAACAGATTTAGCTCATCCAGTGCCTCCAGTGCAGCCTGTCACCAGAATTCAGAGAGCTTTATTCGTCACATACAAATACAATAAAGCTATCCATAAATGTATTCATTTAGGGCTTCATATCTTACTGTTCTACCAACATTCTCAAAACCACAACAACAACTTCATTCACTGCAGGGATAAATTTGACCAAAGAGGTACAAACTTTTTAGTGTTTCCATGCTGGTTGAGCAAGAACTAGGAATTATTATTCCCACGGGCTCAGGCCTACATCAGACCCTGTACAGATCAACTTTTTGGGAAATTATCTTATTTGAGGATAGATATCTTTATCTTCTCTGTGCGTGCAGTAACCTAGTCTGACACTGTTAGCCTACTTTAGCATAATTCACTCTAAGTGGGTTAGACTGATTAGCCTATAGCTAGCCTGTAGCTAAAAGGGAGCTATAGGCTTTCAATTCCAGTGAATTATGCTAGGCTAGGCTGGTGTGATCAGACTGGGTTATTGCAGAGAGGAGGGAATGTATCCTCTTATCTATCTCTGGGGTATTCGGCTAATGAGCTTATTGCCCAAAAAGTTGTAAAAGTTGCCCAAAAAAGGTGTAGAGTGTTCCTTTAAAGCCTTCGGCTGCTGCTCACCCATGGATCGAAGCAGCCAATCTGAGAACTGTACACTAGAGTAATCATACTGAGGTTAAATAAGGTCAGATAGCCCGAGGGGTGCTCCACCAGAGCATGGATCATAACATGCCATCCTAAGTTACATTCTCAGCTGCTCAGTGGAAGGGCAAGCCACTGGGACAGAGTGATCATGTCCAGGTTAAATCCAAATGTCATTTACTCCATGGTTTACTTGCTCTCACGCCTTTACTCTGTATAGGGTGTGTTGAATCGTTGACTTAAGTAGTCAGAGAACTATACATTCTATACAACTCAATAAAAATACATACCAATAAACCTAGTTTACCTCTTCTGAGCTGTGCTCAGCACCGGTTTATACATTGATTTGTATAAGGTTTATACATTGATTTTGCAAAATTTGATGTTAATGAAGTTAATAGCCTACACAGGGGCAGGCTATACATGGGAATGCATTTCTTTTTTTCCATTCTTTTTTATGATTAAAACACTTGATTCTGATTCATTAGGCTATCGGGCACTTCAGTTAATACACAGCTTTTTTATTTGCATAAAACACTGTCATGCAGAATGATGCGGCTAAATTTGTGGTAGCTTTGACAATGAGTGTTGCACTTACTTTGGCCATGCCAATAGAGCTAGCATTGAGCTCTGGGATACCCTGGTTGGTCTTGTCGCCTCTCTCCCACATACCATAATCCTGTTGGAGAGATAAAAATATATCTTTGCATATAAATATTATCTTTGTATAATATACAAGATACTATTTTTCAGCTTTCATCATTGATGATTACATAACTCAGAAGAAGAAGAATAGAATAAATGACAATCTGAGTCAAAAATAAAAAAAAAATGCACAAAATACACTTCTGTCTACTCACAGCCACTTTGTATGCAGTTTCAATGTAGAACATAAGGTTCTGGATTACATCCACTTCATCTTGTGTGTAGACAATGATGAGTCCTGTGAAACACAGCACAAAAGAGAAATAAACGGACATTGTCTAAATGTGTTTGTATTTTGTCGGCACTGGTGTTCATATACTCTTAAAACGAATGTATTCAAAACAACACAACTTGCGTTGTTTTTAAACACATCTCTGTGTCCAGATAGGGACAACACATTAGTTTTAAGTGTGTACTTTTGAATCTTCAAAGTAGTATGACAAATGGCAAATCACATTTGTATTCTACCCGTTATGTTATGAAACTGAGTCATCCCCATTTCCACAATTACAAAATATATTTGGCATGCACATATATTTTCCCAATCAGTACATTTATTGCATACATTTATGGTCTAGCATATGTCCAAAGGCAATATATTTTACATTACATAACATTAAACGAAACGAAATATAGGCTACTACTTGCAAGGTATTCAACCCCCTGGGCTTTTGGGTTCCAGATTAAGGAAGATGACAAACTACTAAGAAATGATCCGGAGGTGCCCTCTAAGGCCTAAGTATAGTTCTGTGGACACACACAGTCTCCACACAGTGCGGATGATTTCGTAAAACCACAAATTTCATCATCCGTATCTTCCGCACAGAGTATCTATGGAGCACCATCATGTTGTGTCTGCAGTAGTGTGCACTGGCTGGGTATGATTGTGTGTTTTTTAAAAGCACTAGCTCAGGGTCAAGAGTAAAAACAAAATGTATTCATTCATTTTTAGCAGAGTATATAGATTTACCGGTAGCTTTCAAGCAAAGTCATTCACAAAAAGGATGCACATTTTTATTAGCATGTTTGCTCCTTGCTACTTGAGACTCACTCATATAATTAGAGGTCTGTTTATTTCATGCTTGTGTGAATCATGGCTAATTATATCACCAGAAACGGTATTTAAAATAGAATTTAAGTAGAACACTATTTATATAGGAGTAAATGGTTATGAAGGGGCAGAGAGCTATACATTCACAATGATGTGATGGTTAGGTACGACCTATGCGTGGTCAAAGTAGTGATCCCCTTTTTGATATACAAATCACTCCAATGAAGAGGAAAATGAGGACTGAAGAATCAAGAGGATTCTTAATGCTTAAGCGAGGAAAAGGCACCATGAAAATATTCATGTGTTTTTGATGCACTATCTGTGAGGAAAAAAGCGGAAGTTGCATCAATAGGTTTCGTAGAAAAAAAAAGAAAAAGCTGTCCCTGTCCCCTGTAGATATGAACTAGTGAGAGAAGCTACCAGTAGTCTAGCCATTACTTCAGAAAATCTACAAAGCTAAGTAGCTGGCATTGGGGTGCAGGTGTCTACAATCCTGAGGGCTAAACTAGACTCTGGTGCAGGATGACAAAAAGCCACCAGAAAACAAAGCATATATGGAGGGTGCTTAAAGCTGCTGGCAAGATTTTTTTGATCATATTCACTGAAACAGACACTATGCTCCGACATAACAACATAAATCAGACGGTTTTAGAAAAAAACCCGCACTTCTACCTCCACCTAGAGCCTGTTATTTGTTTTGCAAAAATCCACAGCTCCCGGTTCTTCTGGTTCAATCAGAGCAGGGCTGTGTGAGATCTGACTGTCAATCACAGTTAGGTGCGCACTGACGAGCACAAACTCGATGAGACTTTCCAACTGTAGCTTTAAGGTATGGATAACATTTTTATGGTCATACAAGACCAAAAATATCCTTTACAATATACTACAGCATAACTGTTCATGATGAAAACACAGACTGGGAAAATATGCACAAGCAAGTGTGTTTTGTAAACTAGACAACGATGATGGTGATGATTTTCAGAAGGGTTGAACACGTTTGCAAGTAGCTTAAGCTACACATCCATACCAACCTGAGGCAGTCATTTGTGCCAGGAAGAGCAGGAAGAGAGAAGTGGCATCCACCTGGAGGTGGCCCCACTCTGAGTCCCCCACCACTGTGGCACATGTGTGGGTGTTGTACTTGGCATGCAGGGAGTCCTTGGTGCTCTTGCTATATTTGAACTTCTCCACTTTATCCAACTAAGCGGACACACATTTCAAAAAGGTATCTAAGAAGATCTACGTAAGAAAAATAGTATGATCTCCACAGGAGTAATTGCACAGAAATAGAGCTGATGTACAGCCAACTCACCTGCCTCATGATACATTGCAGTACTCCCCTCATTAGTTTAACTACACTCTAGAAAGAGACACAGGGTGCAAGAAAAAATATTATTTTTGAAAAATAAGACACTTTTTTTTTTTGCAGTTGCCAAAGAATAAAGTACTGTATTCTAAATGATGCATGACTGCCCTTTTGACTGCTTTTAATAGGTCACAAACATAGACAGAGATTACCAGACAACCAAACATACCCAGTTCAACTTTGCCCTTTCCCTCTACTCCTCAACCTAATTAGGACAGAGTAACTTGAGATTCCTGGTGCTCACACTGTCTCTGCCTCTGTCTAACCAGAGCTATAACACTTACATACAAACACCTTCATACTGTACATACCATTAATTACCAACATCATTGACTGATATTGTCAAGCCTCTTCATATCAAGAGACGGACTGATATGACATGGATTAAAGAGCTCAGAGCTCTGCATGTTAAATAATTCACAGATAGAATACTATTCGGTATTTAATAGACAACAAAATCTAGTAATCAGTAAGTTTAATGCAACAATAAATGTTTGGCTTCTTGGCAAGGATTTGTGGTTCCACTGTATTTGAAAATGATCCCATGTTAAAGCTGCAGTTGGCAAGATTTTTTTGATCATATTCACTGAAACCGACACTATGCTCCGACAGAACAACATAAATCAGCCAGTTTTAGGAAAAAACCTGCACTTCTACCTCCACCTAGAGCCTGTTATTTGTTTTGCAAAAATCCACAGCTCCCAGTTCTTCTGGTCCAATCAGAGCAGGGCTGTGTGAGATCTGTATAAGTATATAAGTATATATACTCTTTTGATCCCGTGAGAGAAATTTGGTCTCTGCATTTATCCCAATCCTTGAATTAGTGAAACATACTCAGCACACAGTGAACACACAGTGAGGTGAAGCACATACTAATCCCGGCGCAGTGAGCTGCCTGCAACAACAGCGGCGCTCGGGGAGCAGTGAGGGGTTAGGTGCCTTGCTCAAGGGCACTTCAGCCGTGCCTACTGGTCGGGGTTGGAACCGGCAACGCTCCGGTTACAAGTCCGAAGTGCTAACCAGTAGGCCACGGCTGCCCTCAAAAAGATCTGACTGTCAATCACAGCCTGGTGCAGTCTGGAGCGCACTGACGAGCACAAACTCGATGAGAGGGTGCTCGGTGGTAGTGGGGGAGGGACATGAGAGTTGTAAACATTCAAAATTTTGGCTAAGTCCCCTCAATCTGTCAGACTTGCCAACTGCAGCTTTAACAGCCACAGAATGAGAGCAGGGCATCCTCTGTAGGACATGTTCTGTGGTAGGCCCTCACACACATATTCAGTCTGGTGACAGCAGGTTTCCCTTTCAGTCGTAATTTGTAAAGCGGCCTATCAAGATCAGCTTACCCTAGACTCTCACTGAGGCTTCAAAAAACTACAGCTTAGTGCAGAGCAGCTTAAACTGAGATAATTATGAATCTGCATGCAAACAATGCAATGTCAATATCTGGAGTAATGTCACTGACTTATTTATTTGATTTTACCCTGTTTGGGCTGTTTAGGCTGAGAAATGTTGGGAAAAGTGTAATTCATTATTCAAAATAAACATAAACATAACATAAACAACATTCATAAGACATTTACTCTCTCAAGTTTTAATAGGTGAGCTGGCAGCAGTTTAGTTTCTGACCACTACACTGTAAAAATGTGTGTGCTCACCTGCTCCAGTTCGTAGGCCTTGGCTTTGTCCTCATCACGGTCAGCATTCTTGCGGTACGCCAAGCTCAGGGCCCACACAGACACGATGCTATAGACGTTATCCCGGACCCAGGCATGTGGCTGATCTCCACTAGCTGGTAGCAGCCCTGTCACAGGGTCCTGTTCACAACATAACAATAATAAGGCTGTGATACAGACACCTGTATACAGACATCGATGTAAGCATTTGATGTAGACCTTCGTATGAGAAAAAAAGACCATTTTTATCCTAAAAGAGGCATTTTAGATATTTTGTGCAAAACTTGCTCGCCACCATTAGCTAACTAAGTTGCCAACAGACAACAACTCTTGCAAATACCAACAGCAGCAAAAACACAAATAAAGATATTTTTGTAACTTAACGCCATCATGCTGGTTTCCACTCAAGTATTTTTGTGGCATAATGCTATCACTATGCATAGGGCTTTGCCGACAGATAATGCTAAGCTGGTTTTAGACCATTTGGTGAACAGCCTTGGTAAAGAGAGTCAGATGAATTAATCAAAATATTGGCTAAATATAACATCTGATTCTAGTTACAAAAACATTCTTTTAAAGTATTTAAAACATTACAAATATCCTTACTACACATGGACTTTATACTTTCTGAAGCCAGGGTTCGCTTCCTGCCTCTCATTATTTCTATGCAATGCTGGATAACCATCTCTTCGTTCCTACCATTCACTAAACCAGCTGACTTCTCCCATTCTAAACCAGATGATTTTACATGGATTTTAGCACAAATGTTCACTCCTTTTTAGTACACAGGTAGAAGCAAAATAGCATAGTGCTTTCAATTTCTGATGATAGATGCCACCTCTGTTTCTTGGTACGAGGCTGTGTTTATTTTTCGTGACATTCCATTTGGAAAATACACTTGAAAACTTGAAATACACTGGTGGTGAAAAAAATGTATGCTGACCACCTAGCAGATAGAAATATCTGCTTGGCAGGCAACAGTTAAGAAAAAAACATTTAGGCAGACTGAATCTATAATTTAACACGAAAAACTGGCATCCCTCTACAAATTTGGCATGTGACAACACTGACATGGCTTTATTTTATCAGGGATTGGGATCATATCTCTCACTGAACTAGATTTTACCTCAAACCCAAGCATTTCTCTAATAAGATCAAGAAAAAGCCTTCCATTGGAGAGTATAGAAGAGCAGCTGCATCGCAGGTAGAAGATCGGTGAAGAAGTACAAGAAATGTGTTGAAAAATTCAAAGACTGCATACAGGACAAGGCAGTATCAGTATCCTGCAATGCTTAGCTGAGGTAAATTCCTCATCCTGTGATGACAAAACTGATTAACCTGACGAGCCTTGTAAAAGCTTAAATAAAATGGCTGTGCCATTGTTTTGGCCCGTATTCTTTGAGTATTGTACTGCTCAGGGCACATGATGGCTAGGCTAAGATTAACAAGTGAAACCAGGGAAATGTGGTAAACACTTTTGATTACTTTCGGGGACACTACAAAAAGTTGTATATGAGATTCTTTAAACGAGTCAGTAGTTTGAAAACACAACCAAAGCTTGTAAAAGTCAAAGTCAAGGAAGACGTTGAAAACTTCTCTTTTCCCCAGTGTGCAGCTGACTTTTTCACTAAGCCAAGAAGGGTTGATTACTCTTTGAAAAACACGGCCCCAAGCACTTCCCAATCAACTATGACAGGTGTGTCAGAAGAGACTCCAGCACGTGGAACTGCATATAATGAGATAACTGCAAAATAAGTCCCTTGTTGGGCAGCATCAACTCCAAATGTTCGATACCACTGTATGATGAAGGTAGAAAAAGTGTACAATCCAAAGAAGATTGCGGAGTCAATAAAGACTGAACAGTCCAGAATGCACAAGAAAATTGTAGCCTCCCGAGTTCCTGAGGAGAGAACAAACTGCAAACTTATTCAGCTACCTCACAGCAAATAGACACACTGTTCCTGACACACACCGCACCATCCTTCCTGCTGGATAGGTAGATGATGATAATGAAATGAAGTAACACTCCCAAGAGTCCATTTTCGATAAAAAAAAAATTCCCCTCTTTGGGGAGCGCTGTGGTGTGTGACAGGCTACAGCGCCCGTACCATATTTCTGCTAATATTATTGCTGAGCCCTTAAAGGTGCCATGTGTAAGAATTGAGGTAAAAATATCCAAAAAATGAGCTACACGCATCAAAAGAATGAGAAGAAATAAGGGCGATGATGTCATTAAAAAAATGGCAAGGTATAGTGCTGCAGAGATATCAACCAGAATTAGCATGCTAAATTACTAGCCACAGCCCGACAGGTGTCATAATACCAGCTTCGGCCATGGGAGGCGGTATGCGGGCAACATAACCGCCAGCCAACTGCAATACACGTTTCTCGGTTGTTACTCTAGGGTAGACCAACTCACTTTCTGGAGGTATACTGCCTCCATGTTTTATGGAATGTGGAGTATGAATTGATTTTTTTGGCGGATATTACACATGGCACCTTTAACTTATATTTTTAATTTGTCCTTAGAGCAAAAAAAATTTGAAAATAGTTTACTCTGAAACAAGGCTGAACAATATAATGTGCATTCACATTGATTTCATACGATGACAGTAAACCGCAGGAGTAGACCTTGAATAGATGGCTGTGGAGATTGAAGATATAGTGGGGAGTGTGACACACACTCTGACACACACTCTATCAGTATTTCTCCATTCATTCATTGCAATTTCACCATATCCATTTCAGTTATTTCAGCCAAGAAACACATTGCTGGAAAAAAAAACCCATTCCTAGCAGTTTGTCAAATTGGCCAAAAGGGAAAGAAGCATCTCTTCTTTGGCATTATGGTGATGATGATGATGATGATGATGATGGATTACATTTTTAAATAGACCTAAATTCCAAGAATCAAATTCTACATTTTCCCAACACTGTATGCTCGTGGCAATGATGATACTCAAAAATCATTTCATTTCCACATCACAGATTTAGACAAGACAAAGGAAGTAGTGACAGCCAGGTGGTTCTTGACATTGCATTCATCAAAGTATTTCTATATGTGACCAGACCAAAAAATAATAAGATCTTCCCACGAGCAACATAATTTCCCATGCAAAGCCATCAGTGCTGAGCAACAATCACAGGTAATTTGCTACTTGTTGTATGCAATCGTACGGTTGCTATTCACACAGGAGACCTTATCAATTATGACACTATGTCAAAAGGGGAACAATGAATGTTTCAACTTTAACATTTTGGGTGTGTTCAGAAAGGACACCCAAACAGTAAATAAACACTCAATAAATGGGTCTCGGTCTTCAAAGCATGATGGGTAATATTGAAGTCAGAGAATGTGCACAATCTGGTGTATCGTGTGTCCATTACTGATGTAGAATGTGAGAAAACGGTGCAGAAAAGGTTAATAGCAAGTAAGATTCAGGAGATTCCATGATGTTGCTGTTTGTACATTTAAGTCATCAAGTGGCCCTATCCCATTGTTTGCATTGTTTTGTTTGTGTGATATAGCCTCTCTCTCTCTGTCCCTGTGTGTGTGTGCACACGCATGTGAATGTCAGGGCCAACTTGCTCTCTAACCATCTGGGACTGGGCCAGGACAGCTGCATGGGGACCTCACTCCCACTCCTGTCATATTGCCTAAACATCCTCTGACAGTGCACCCTCTTCAAAAATATAGGACTGTCAGCATGATTTTCTTGAAACTACAACTGAAAGGCATAACATACTGCCGTGTAAATACTGCAAAAGCATTTTAAAACTTACCATTTGTAATAATTCACCTCTAAGAGTCATGTTTGTTCATAATATTGTAAAACAATATATATAAACCATTATGGTCGCCCATACTGAGTGGAATAAAGACCTATAGCCTGGCAAGAGGCAACCAAGCAATTAAGTGGTAAGTTTTCATAGAGGATCAACACACACACACACACACACACACACACACACACACAATCCATAGCCTTCATTTGTTTCAGTTTGGCTTAAATTGTTACAGACTAGCAAGAAATAGGCTATTTTAAGGACGACCTGACATTAACACGTCATAAAGACTAATATTTAGAAAGACTGCAAGAATATAATGAGAACGGACAACGGCTAGTATTTGTACCAACATGGTTGGGCCAGGTCCATTGCACAAAGTCAAAACGTGTGGGCTATGTCGTGGATGATTGCTTGTTTTAGTTTGTAGCCTACAGTGAGGTGTCCCTATAATGTCATCAATGTATTAATTCGGATCGTCATTGTGGCGTATGGACTTGTGAGGAGGCATACTGACGCATGGAATCAGCTGCTAAATAAAATCTACGCCACTTTATAGCCTAAACATGCAAGCTTACCAATTTGATATGTTAAGGGAGAATATAATTCGCCTCACCTGGTAACGCAGGATGGTTTGCTGAACTATACGGGCATAGTTGTCAAGTTTCACTCCAGAGTTACTGCGACTCCTCATTGTGTCCGTGTAAGATTGTCTATTGTTTTCCAGTTCCCGTAGTTTTTCAAATAGTAAAGTACACCATGTTAGCTTTGCTAATCACCTATTGATATTGTCCAATTTTGTTTCTCTGTGACGAAATTGCTTACTTTAATTAATGCAAGCAACGTAACAGTCCTCCTAAATATTGCACAAACTTAAGCTTTATCCAAATGCCATTGCGCGCAATTATTTCCAAATTTACAAGACTGACAGGATAGCTTAATCTGCTTGTCGGCTACAAGGAAGTAAAACAAAACAAACAGAAATCTCTAATTAAAGTGATAAACTCAGTCCGATGTCTTATCGACGTGACGTTTCGAGGTCGCTGAAACTTAAAATATGCAGTTAGCCTGATTATCTATACAGATGAATTTAAAGAAGACGTATCTTAAATATTTTTTTTTTATCTTCAAGTTATTCTATGTGCCTGCAAGGACGCTAGGTTCCGCTCTCCTGGGCATAGGCACACGTGTTCCTGGATCGTCTCGGGTGACAAGGCCATATGAATATCGTGGTTATAAACTTTAGCAGTATTGGGCTGTCTTTCTAGTTGGGTTCGTAAGAAGAGGCTACATGACAGACTGGTCTATTTTGAGCCATAGATAATACATGCGATTAAGGGGGCAAAAACCCTGTCTGCAAATAAGTTCCAGCCTGACGATTCTGAAAAGGAATGTGTAGTTTTCTGAACTTACTGTGAGTTTGTGTTGCATGTGTTGTGTGTTTGATGATCACAAAGTTCAGTTTTGTTCAGTAAGTAAGTGGCCCCCAGCCACAAGAGGGCAGTGCAACTACACAGGCCTCAGAGGCCTAGGCCAGCCCTTCCCTGGCAGGAGCTATGAGCTTCAATAGCATCTGAAACAGACATTTGAGCACTGCAAATGGAAATAGAACATCAACATCATGAAGCAGTTCTAGTTTCATACACATTTTGGCATCAAAATCAGATCGTTTTTCAATAAGAGCACAAATAGGCCTAATGAAAAACCTACACAGTAGGCATTACATTACATTTATTTAGCAGACGCTTTTATCCAAAGTGACATACATTTGCCAGTTATATTACAAGGCCCATTGTCCCCAGAGCAAGTCGGGGTTAGTGCCTTGCTCAAGGGCACAACAGTCCAGCTTCTTAACCACTACACTACCACCAGGGATGGGCAGTATTTCTAATACATTTAAAATACGTATTTCAAATACAAAATACTATTTTGTAATTTGTATTTTATTGAGATGATGAAAATGCCTTCGTATTTTGTATCAAAATACTTCAGTGTTGTGTATTTTTGTATTTTCAAAATACTGTAAAATACTTTCTGTGAAACTCTGTGTCTACATCTATCTAACATCTATCTAACTATCTATACTGTAAAGCACGAAATCTCTGTCTCTGTCTGTGGCACCCTTGCATGGTCAAGCCCCTCTGCTCCAGTAGAGCGTTTATTTTCCTTTGCTGGAATGATTAACAGGCCCCATAGGCGTCGTCTGAATGCAACACTGTTTGAGAAGTTAGTTGTGCATAAAGGCATCAACTGAGGAGACACGACCAGTGTTGGGGAAGTTACTTTTAAAAAGTAATGTTAGCTCGTTACTCGTTACTTCTCAAAAATGTAACCCGTTACGTTTCTTAGTTACCCTCTATGGAAAGTAACTTTTTACATTACTCGTTACTTTTACGTTACTTTTATGTTGCTCGTCTTTGGGCAGAACCCAATATCTGTTCCTAAATGCGTAGGCCTACATAAAGTTCTACTATGGAGGACAAAATGTATTTCTTTTTTTGTGCTCTTTATTATAAAAAATGCCACAAACAGAGCACTTGACAAGAAAATATTGGGCTTATAGGCTTAAACACCACCACTAAAGCCCTATGAAACAATATCAAATAACATAGTCTCGATACATCTTAATCAGGCATATAGGTGAACACCTTATACACCTTATACTCTTTCATTAAACAGGCGCTCCTCCAAAGCTAGTGCAAATCGTATCAGTAGGCTGGCAGTTGAGTTAACGGCAGTGGACAAAATCAGGGCACAGTGTAGGCTACAAATAACACTTACATTCCTCCCCTTAGTTTCGAGTAATGTGAATACCTCCATCCCTCAGAAGTTACCGTTGGCTGCGTCTCGCTTTCTATGATTGCTCTTCGTTGCCACCAGCCTCTGTCACGTAGGCTGCCGTGTGGAGCTCGTGCTTATTGCGCAAGCGCACAGCTGAGAAAGCAGCGTCGCGGTCAAATCTGTCCCTGGGAAAAGTAACGTTGCGCCGATATGAAAAAGGAACTACGTTACGTTACCAAATTTTCAGTAGTAACGCGTTACACTACTTTTTACTCGAAAAAGTAGTTACGTTACAGTAACTCGTTACTTTGTAATGCGTTACACACAACACTGGACACGACTAGCTAATGTTACACACACTCCTTTGCTCACACAAGGACAGCACAAGGACTTGAGTTCACAAGTTTATATTGCAACACTTGAGTTTGCTATTTTCCTTTCTTTTTTCTGTTTTACAGTTTTTTTGTAGACTTTAAATTTGTCTATGTTCTCTGACCTATATAATATTTCAGTGCTATGGTAACTTCACAAGATACCTCAAACAAGGACATTTCCAATTTTGCACATTTTAAATAAGAAATGATTGATAATGTCATAATAATTGGCTTCTAATTGGCTTAACTGATTGGATGGTATTAATGTGACAATTTGAATTTTTTGTATTTACAAAATGAATGGAAAGACAGTGATGAGATTTTGCACTCAGCTAGCCTAGGCCTGCTAGTGGTGAGTCTGTTATAGCCTATTTACTTGTATTGTAGCCTATGCAACTATTCTATTAAACACTATAGGCTATGGCCGCTATGTTCTTGCACTATTTCCTCCATGATATTGTTTCAGTTATCCAAAAGGCTCGAAGGATGCTCTTTATTATATGGCAATTTTGGAAAAATAACGAATAAAAGTGAGGTGAGGTGCCCCCCCACCTGTTGTTCTCTGGCGCTGACCCTGGCAGAGGTTTCAGATGTTTTTTCAGGTAGTGTAAAAGTGAAGGGATAGACGAAAAAGGCTTTTAGAAAGAAGTATTTTGTAGTATTTTGAAAATACAAAAATACAGTATTTTATTTTGATAAATTTTTTGGCTGCTGTATTTTGTAGCTTATTTTGATACATTTTTAAGGTGGGTATTTGGTATTTTATTTGGAAATACATTTTGATGTATTTGTGCCCATCCCTGACTACCACCAGCCTACCTAAGCTAGCCAACTTCTTAAGTCGTCCTTTCCAGATGTCATGTTAAACACAAGTCCTGTCATTGTTGTATACTTTTTTTTTTGTTCTCAGTGCATTTTATTATTTATTTATTTTTACTTTTGCGAGCCCAGGGCTCCCTTGAAAAAGAAATGTAAGAATGGGACTCACCTGGTAAAATAAAGGATAAACGAAATAAATAAATAAAGCATTTCAAACTTCCGGATAAAAATACCAAATTATTTGATTTTCAATTTCACCTATAATTCATGAATTTAATACCCTTTATTCCTTATTGTGCTTGCTTTTAAGGTGATCAATGATCCAGTTAGGCTCCTGTATTGTCATGATGGCAGCTGTGAATTCTATGTAAGTTAAGGGCATGAAGACCATTTTTGCTTTCATTCTGTGCAGGTTCTGTTCAGCAAGCAATAAATATCAGAAACTCATTCAACCCTTTACCCATGTCCGGTAAACCGAGATGGGACAGCATGATCAAAGCTGTGAAGCAGCACATTTTTGATGATCAAAAGATTACAATTTATTTCCTTCCAATTGATGAATTAATGTACTTGTCCCATCCTTTTTAATTCCTCTTTTCAGCTTCACTGCTTTCTTTAAGGTCGTTTGATTAGGTCAATGTGTGCATGTAGACATTGGAACAACTGTTAGCCTCACCTGAAAAGAATGAGCATGCCGCAATGTACACGCTAATGGAATTGTAAATGGTATTCAGTCAGTAATAACGGACTTTCAGTCAACATTGGTTTTTAATGCATCAGTGCCTTAACAGGATAAGTCAATTATTGCGACAACTGTCCAAGTCCAAAGTAGTAAGCCACACGGCTCAGTTTAGAATAAGCCGTTTAAATTCACAAGATAAACAAAGAGCTTCCCCACCATCACCCAAAAATGTCACAAATTTGTCAGGATTACCAATTCATCCAGACTGTCTGAACATGTCATTGTTATGACTTAAGAGTTTGGGAAATGCCTTGTGAGAGTTCCCTGCAGCACTTCCTAAAGTGAGGACCTTATTGTATGTCTTAAGACCTTTCTCAGAGAAGGGAACAAGAACATTCTTTCTTCTCGGTTAGCTTTTTTTTTTTTTGGCATTTAGTTACTTGTCAGTGTGGCTGAAATATTAGTCTCAGAAGATGGGTCCTCAGGAGTCAAGCACATGGTTGGCTGACCCCCTTTGCCACATCAGCCAACCAAATGACTATGCAAAGAAGAATGTAGACTTTAGCCTCAAGGCCAGGTCAGGCAGTGCACCAAGAGATTGACTGACAGAAATGGAGATTTAACTGCTGTAGGAATAGAGGAATGATTATACGAAACCCATTGCTCTGGTCCCATTGGGTGTTGGGTGTTTTATTGAGGTTTAAATATTCATGCTAGATGCTACATGCACTATTCAGGTTTACAGTACTGAAAGGACAATCATACAAATAAGGCTTCAGAAAATGTGATGTCTATTTTGACATGTCTATTTTCTAAAGGTAATATAATAACAATACTAAAATAAAACAAACATTGTAATACATGGGTACATCACTGTTAGACTGTTAACAAGTAACAGAAAAGGTATTATCTTTGTTTAAGGAATGCAAGAAGAGCAAACCTGAAATTATGGATGCAATCCGGTATCACATTATTGTGTGCAGAACAATTGGGGTGGGTTGGGGTGGGCTCACAGTATAATATACATAATTGTAAGGATAGATCAAATATAAGCTTTCCTCATGAAACAATGAGAGTTGTTAAAAACTATTGATATAAAAAAATATGAAAGTTACAAAAACTGGTAGCTCCAAAATAAAAAGATGTGCAAATATGTTTTAATACTCCAATTCACTTAGCCCTTGCAAAACGTCTTTGTTCCTTTTCTCTTAAACTACATTTTCAATTCTCACCAGTCGCCACAACACTCAGTTCACTGGTTCACTGACACTCAGGTTTGAACTCTGTTCTTTGGACGGTACGTTCTCACATTTTGCTGCAAGTCCAACATGCAAACAGACCCACTAAGTCTGATGAAACCCAAGACTTACAGTATGTATCTTCTTGTATTACATCAACCGAACTTGCTCATGTCATTTACAAAGTGTTTTCCACAAAAATACCCTTACAGTGTCATTCTTCTAATCGTGCATGTTGATCATTTTTCACAAGGTTATTAGTTTATGTCAGAAAAATAAAAATGCAGGCACTTGTTTGGTACAGTACTTATCTATGAACAGGATACATGTTTGATAGCTATAACCTGTCCGCTATAAATATGGTTGAGAGTATAAGTTGATAACTAACTGTGCAAAACCCAGCTCTCTTTCTTGTGCATTGTATCAATAGTTGGTATCAATCTACTGTCATATTTCTGCCAGTATATGAAACATCTCATTACATGTCATTTCATTAAATGATTGTTAGAACTGTATCCTTCGTCTTTTTAAGGAGAAGCTGTTCAAACACAGAGATGATTCAAGAGATTCAACACTTCTAAGACTGAACAGAGTGGTGGAATGAGCAATGACCCTTCCTGGAGACAGAAATATGTGATATATTAATGTCAGTTACACAATATACAGAATAGCCACTAATAAGAAACTGTATTTTAGACAAAAATATACGATCATCTGATTAACATTAAAAAGATAAAGATGGATATATATTTAAAAATATACATACAAAAATGCCCCCCAAAATACAGTAAAAACTTGCTGTTGGGCACTGCTTACCTGCAGGTTCCTGTTGAACACTCATAGTTGTTCTGGCAGTACGCTCCAAATGGCTTGGTACCCATGATTCTCCATAAAGGTGTCATGCGGGCAACACGCTTTGGGACACTCCGTACAGACCCAGCTGGGTTGTTTGGCTGTAGCACCGGACCAGCAGACACCTACAGGGTGACAGAGACACAGAGACAAGCACACACGCATGTTCAAAACCTATGAGCTTCGCTTTTCACCAAGCTGCTTTAAAAACATTTCAAAGTTTTTTTTTCCTGTACCTAAAGTACTGGATGAGGGATTCTCAAAGCATAATACTTTGGTTAGTAAGATACATGTTTCTTCCCTGAATTAAAGATCTCATGTAGACTGGACTGTAATATGATATTTCATGTTTGCAACAAAAAATGTATTATTACCTGCTGGAGGATCAACAATGTGATCAGGCACCATGTGAATGTCATTCTGCAGATGTGGGTTTGCTCCTGCATGTTGAGTCGAGTAGGTGATCGCTGGGAGTGTGTATGTGGGGCTGTCCAGAAACCAGTGGCAGCAGTTACACTTTCAGTCCTCTTTTATACTGCTAGCGTCCCCCCCCCAGGGGACATGGTGTCATTCTACTGCATTCACATAATCACCGTCTTTCCCAAGGTCTAGCCTCACGATGCTCCCATGATGTCATTTGTTTGCTTAATATTTAGAAACGTGTATGTTGAGGGTACAATGTCAGGCCAGTGAACCATATGTCCTGTCCAGGCTTGGGAAGAAATAAGACAGACAGTGAAGCATCATCATTGTCTTCAATCAGTCAATCATTTAAACATGGCTTGAGATATAGTTCTGGGTGATGAGGTTGGACTTTTGTCCCAAATTATTTTTGGATCCTTCATGTCACAGAGAATTTTTAGGTTGTTTATCTGAAATGTATATGCTACAAAAAGAATTCTGCAAAAATTCTGCAATTCTCAAATCAACACACTACAATAATGTCCATTTGAACATTGTGGCTTATGTTCCTGGGCCTGGAACCTACATAAATCAACAGAATGTCCCTTCACTGCACCCCTTTCCAACCAAGGTTTCATTTACGCATCCTAGCCAGCAATTAACTACATTCTCCATTTACAAATCATTAATCACCACAAATCGTTTCAGATAATTGTGCTTACATGTGAATTCTTGTCTCCCTCTACACCTACAGAGACATATCCACATAAACACTTACACATACATTAAATATAAATGCTAACACTTAGAAAAGCCTCTAAGCAGAAAAAACATGAGTGGATGATGGGACCAATAAGGAAGTGGGAAGGCATTGCTATTTGCTCTTCAGCCCGTAAGAAACAGTTGATGACAAGCATTTGTCAAGTGGTGTGTGTGTGTGTGCATATATTTGTCGGTGGCCAACTATTATTCATTGCTGCAGCACTTTCTCTGAATACTGGGAATAGTTTTCAGTAACAGGCATTGCAACAGTAGTCCAAACAATTCTGAAGTTTTTTTCACTTCTAGAAGAAGTCTTGAACTCTGAGAACCAGGTAGTCAACATTAAACCAGAGCATTGGCAAACCACAGCCAAGTGCCAACTCAGCATTTGTGGTTCAATGCTGAAGACTGATTTTCATCCATGGGTTGTCCGATTTTAACATTCCTGTACTGAATATATGGGGAGAGGACATAAGGTGCACGATTCCATGGCCCTATCACGCAGTCACTCATGACCTTTGCTGGCACTTGCTTGTGTGTTTGTGAATCTTGGCAGATGGTCATCAGATTGCACACAAAGTGCAGTGTCCTGGAATTGAGATCACCTAATGCCAAAAGGGTGAAAGGTCTCCAATAAACCAGCCTCTCTCATCCTTACATATTCATAAGGCATGAAATAAATCTTTTTAAAACACATACAGTATTGATACGTTGATGCTGATGCAGCACATTCTGTGTTCTGTGCTTTGAGTAACAGGATCACAAAACTGCTTGCAGAGCACACGGACACAGAATTATGCAAATTTGCATCCAAAATTGATGACTAAAATCAGATCTCAAAGAATACAACGCAAAACACAGATCACTAAATCACAAGGAATAATTATGCTATTATTTACTACCTCAAATAAAACTGCAATTATCTCTATCTCTAATTATCTGTAATTTGTAATACTGATGACGCAGCATTCCTTAAATTCCATTCAAGGCCTTTTGCCAAAATGCTTATTCACCAAAAATGCAACTCTAATTAGCTCAAATATACTGATTATAGAGCTATATTAATATTAAAATAAGGTCAGTAATCATTTTAGAATACAGGAAATTGTTACATTTTGTTCAAGACACACACATAATATGCTCTGGTGAGAAAATACAAACAATACCCTTTAGTTAAATCAACCCAAAAAGTTTCTTCTACTAAGTGACAATTACTGCATGAATAAACCCTTTAATTTAATTTCTTTCACCATCCTATACATAATAGAATTTACCAGTCTTATTTTGACAACAGGTCCACATATATTGCTAAACCATTTCACCTCATCTCAGTAGTCGTCCTGATTTCACCTGGTTAACACCAAAAACAATACTGCAAGAAAAATTACAAGATTGAATTTCAGATTTTCAGAAATCCATCCCCCTCTCCCCCAACAACACTGAGGAAAGTTCTCCCCCATGTGGCCACAAAATATGAGAGCAAAAAAAAAAATCCAAAACAGTTCATGCTGTTGAAGGAGTTATAAAAAGAACACAAATCAAGCCATTAATTGCAAAAAATCAAGATGTTTTGTACAAAATGTGCATTTTATTTTATTATGTACCCATCATTTATGTTAATAAAAGAACTTCTAATGCATTAACAATTTTCATTGGTATCTCTCATAGTAAGAAACATTGTTATGAAACATTCTTCGATAGCTCGGACTGTTCGGACCTCCTCCTCATCCTCACAATCTCTTAGCTCTATTCAAGAGGCAACTTTCTCTCATCAAAAAAGAAAACGAACAAAACTTGTGGTTTGCCATACGGGACCAGCCATCTACCCTACTGAAGGCAATAGGACACTTGTTGAATTGGCTGTCCCAGTTCCCACAAAACTACACGCCACACAGCTGCCTACACACAGATAAGGACCCCTTTAGAGAATTTTTTTTCTTTTTTCCTTTTTCTTGAATTCACATTAAGGAGGTCTCCGGGAATGTCAACACATACAACACCATGTCAGTATAAGAATCGTGCCAAGATGTATGCACAAAATAATTTGAATTCACAGCTAGTCTCATCAGGGACACAAACAAAAATCCAAACAAGCACAAACATACCCAAACAGGATTCCAAAAAGCTAATACACCATCATGTTACCCTGCTCACTCCGGTCAAACACTGACTTTACATCCTCATCATATCATAATTATTATTGTTATTATTACATACATATATAAAACACGTTCAAAAACACATTGCCAACACCAAGTTCAGATTTAAGATGGCTCCTTGAGCAGTACACAGATATAAACACACACACACACACACACACACACACAGACTGACACACAGACCCTGATCATGAGCCCTGCACACTTACCCATGGCCCACTTGACAGTAGCAGCAGTCTGCAAGTGTGAGCTCATAGGATGACTCACAGCTCCCAAAGAAACAACACCTCATAAACATCCTCTTACTGTTGTCCCAATGAGACCTGCAGCACTTAAGCATGAGAGGAGAAGGTTCATAACATCTCCTATGAAACTCTACCGGCAGGTGCACGATTCTGCAATCATGTCCTCATATTCTTTGTACAAAATGTTGTCATTCTTCTCCATCATGAGCACGCTGATGGGTTTGTACTTGTAAGGGACGCAGGAGGGCGGGGGGATGTCCGCCACGCCAAGCTCGCTGATGAAGGTTTGCACAATAGCATGGTTGGGTGAGTTTAAGCCATAATGCAGGATGCGCGGACAGTCTCCCATGCAATAGCGTGGGTTGTACTTGGGTGGGGCAATGATCCAATGATCCCAACCAAGATCACTGAAGGCCACTTGGTAAGAGTGCAGTTTGCACTGGTTCTTGGCCACGCGGTTCTTGCTGCCCTTGTAGTTGGGGATGTCGGACACGATGCTACCGGGCTCCTGGGAGCGGCGGTGCCGGACGGGGGTGTGCAGCGGAGGTGTGCGGAATCCCCACTCCGTGGGGTTCTTCTTCTTCTCCTCCTCCTCCACTTCCTCCTCTACAAAGAGCAGCAGAGCGGGAGCCATCAAGTACAGCTGGGAGGGCTGGTGTCTCCTGGTCACTTCAGGCTTCCCATTTTCCCTCATCCACCATCCCTGCTGGCAGCGGTAGTGGACAGTCAGGACCAAAGGACCTTCCTTCCACTGAGAGACTTGCCGTGTGACGTCTCTTTCCGTCCACTGGCTTTGAGGTCCCAGAGTAACTTTGTCTTCTGAGTGTGTGCTGGACTTTCCTTTTTGTCCCTGGTGCCGGACCTTGGCTCTGCATTTTACTGACAAGAGTTGTCCAACAGGTAGCTTCATATGGACTAGAGAGGCTCGTACCAGTCGCTCAAGCTCAAGGCTTTCTAGTTCATACTTCAGTGTGAAGTGCACATCTGTAAAGATAGGGTTTGAATAGTGAAAATGATGGGTAGGATGATGTCCCTCCTCTCCTTAATGAATTCAACATATAAGTTAATAGCTGATCTAATGAGTTTGGTGATCCTTCAAGACAATAATGGATATAGTGAAATAGGCATAGTTCTCACAAATTCTCAAAGGCATAGTTCTCACAAATGTTCAACAATCGTAAAACCACAAATAGGTTTACTTAGAGCAGGGGTCTCCAACAGGAAGATCATAAGCTACCAGTAGCCTCCCACCTGTTCCTGAGAAGTTCTCCAAAAAGTTCAAAGAAAATTTACATAACAAGGTCACTTGGTAAACCTGTTAAAATCCCCATCAGATCAAATTCACAGACATTCTGCTCCCTTCTAATACAAAATTATTATTGACCTAAAAACAAATTATGCTATATCCTACGTTATGTAGGTTTAGCATGGTGATAGCAGACTGCACACTAGATTTGGCTATGACTATAGAAGATAACCAGGCAAATAAAAGTCAAAACATGTTCGTGATGAATGGGAGGACTTTTTTTCCCACAAATCTAAATAACAAGGGTGTTCACAGTCGTAAGTAACATCAATCTACACGTCACCAAAATCCACATAAATTGTTTTTGCTTACCCAGGCAGCAGTCTATAAAAGGAGATGGTAAAGGAGTTGAAAGAAGCTTAAATGCATGTGAAGCTTCTTTAACAGCTATTTGCTACTACCACTAATATACAAAATGTATATTATTTTCCTAAATTATTTTCCTAAAAGTAGCTTTCAGAGGAAAACAATGTTGGAGACCCCTGACCCCACACATTCCTCGCCCGTCTTGCAAGACCCAGATATTTATACTTGGAGGCTATTTCTAGCTAAGGCTGTGAAAAAAACACCTGTAGCCAGGGTTGGGTAGTAACGGATTACAAGTAATCTGGATTACGTAATCAGATTTCAAAAATCAAGTAACTATAATCAGCCCAGATTACAATAAAAAAAATTGTGTAATCAGATTACAGTTACATTGTTGGGGATTACCTGATTACATTTTATCATGCAAACAATGCAACTTTTTTATGATAGCCTAGCTATCTTTTAATTTGACAAGCTTCGGGCTTGCCGGTTCGATCCCCGACCAGTAGAAAAAATGTGGGCGGGGGAAGTGGTTGAGCACTGCTCTCCCATGCCCACATCCACGGCTGAAGTGCCCTTGAGTAAGGCACCTAACCCCTCACTGATCCCCGAGCGCCGTTGTAGCAGACAGCTCACTGCTCCGGGTTGGTGTGTGCTTCACCTCACTGTGTGCTCATTGTGTGCTCTGTGTGCTTCTCTAATTCACGGATTGGGAGACCAAATTTCCATGTCAGGATCAAAAGAGTATCTATACTTACTTACTAACTTATTTACTATTGGGGTAGGTCTCTCGGCACACTGCCTGATCTTTTCCTCCTAATCTTAATGTAGCCTCTTGTTTTAGTGTTACCGTTTACTTTGAGAAAGTCACCAGGTCCCCCTGGTTGAAAAACATCCCAAAGGAATCATTTTCTCACCCCCACAATTGAAATGGACATGGTGTCATTCAATCTCAGGCCATGTCCAGGTGTGCCCTTATAAAGGATAAGCTGAGTTGTGCATGTTTGGAGAATAGTGATCCATGATCACATCCATGATGACTAAGTGATAAATTTTGGGATGGGGTGAACATTTCAACCACCAAAACACCACCCCCAAAGTGGAGAATAGCTATAGAAATGTATTAGTTTTGGGTGTTTTTCAGACAATGGGACCGGGTGACCTCAAAGTAAATGGTAGGCTAACACTAAAACAAGGGGCTACATTAAGGGCCCGTCCCATTTCTCCCCCCTTAAAACTTCCACTTGGTTTTGATTGCCCTCAACATTAAAGCCCCCTCGACAAGGGAAGTGGAGGTGAAGATCTTTCCCTATAAATTGGGACACCACTAAATGAAAAATTAGCGTAGCGAACGTGCTCACCTACGTCACGCGCAGCGCCGACGTGTCTACCGGTAGTAGCCTGCTACTATTTTCATTCAGGAACATGCCCATTCCAGCGGTCATTGTTGTGTGGGCTGTGCTGGTTTATCTACGTCTAGTTAATCAACAAAGATATTCGTGTTCATGTGAACGCCAGAACACCCACCTTAAATATTGACGAAACTACCCAGATCAGATATATAACGTTATTTGATGGGCAGACTCTCTCAAAGCACTCAGCAGATATCATGAACATCGTCAGAGAGCTTCGTGAGATATTTTCTAACATTAGTGTTCAAAACTCAACAGTCCATCAGATGTGCATCCAGCTAACATATTCCAACATATTCCGAAATTTTAATATGCTTATTTGCGAAAATATATGAAAAATTTGGCCGGATCGCTGAGCTCGCACGGTATCCAGGGTAATTTCATCTCCCACTTCGTTTTAAGCCTGCATCGGTCCTGGCTATGTTTTGAGGGTTGATTTTAAGGGCAAAATAGCACTTCCCCTTGCTCCCTATAGTAATGGGACACCCTAGCCCTACACGTGCACACACAAAAACGAGGGTTAGGGCAAAAATCTAGGGGTAGGGGAGGTATTGGGACGGGCCCTAAGATTTTTGGAGGAAAATATCAGTTAATTCACACAGGAATGCTTTACTCAGAGCAAAGAGATTTCTTAGATGTAATGAAATAATAAAGAGAAAAATAGAATGAGAATTCTTTCATCAATTCAGTGGTGGTGTCTTTTACTTAAGTGACATAAGTAATCCTAAAGTAATCAGATTACGTTACATATTTTTGGTAATCCAATCCAACTGATTACGTTACTGACAGTGTTGGGCAAGTTACTTCAAAATCGTAATGTACTATGCATTACTTATTACTGTCATTTCAAAGTAATTTGTTACATTATAATATTACTGTCTCTGAATTGTAAGGCATTACACTACTATTGCATTACTTTTAAGTTACTTTCACCAAAATATCTAGAAATATGGATTTGCCATTCTAAATGCAGTTTATTACGCTCAATGCAGCTTGCTCTTCCAATGGAGGGAGATGTGGTATAGCATAATGACTGAGCTAGGCTTAAGGCAACAGTAGAATGCAATAGGCGCAGTGCTCATAATGCAATACAAGGAACAATCATAGTCCGAATTTTGTTAAAAACCGACAAAAGGTCAAAGTCTGGTAAATTGTGATAGAAATACTGTAACTTTAAGGCCTAGGCCTACTCATTAAAATCAATAGAGCCTACTAATCAAAGCTTAAAGGAACCGTATGTAAGATTGTGGCCAAAACGGGTACTACAATCACTTTCAAATTACTGTAGAGCGGTGTATCCCCCTTCCCCTCCCCTCTGACTGGCAGAGTTGGCAACCGGATGACGAAACACTACTGACTTTGTGATTAGTAGATAGGTGGAGGGTGGCGCATTAGGCCAAAACACAACATGACAACATCAACATCAGTTGAGGGCTGCAACTTCACTTTTTAAATGACAATATCCTGGCCAGACTACTGTTGTCAGTGATATAAGTATTTGAAATGAACATAATTTCTTAATGTCTAGTGACATATCAGGGCAATTTTATGATTAATTGAAATACATTTTTTACATACGGTTCCTTTAATAAAGACATGTCAAGATGGTGGCCTGCTGGCCATTTCGGTGCCCTAAGTGAGTGGCTTTGAGTGAGTGACATTTAAATGATAACTCAAACACCTAAAGTAAAATAAAAGGCCTATTATTTACAGACCATTACTGTGTATTTTTAAACATTAATTTCTGAAGAAATGCTGTTTTACTTATAAATGGTGCACTGTCACTTTAAGAGCATTGATCTTTACGTTGTCATAATGCCCTTTTGCCAGCTCTTGTTTACAAGCCTTATTTGTTTGAGTTACATTGATGGCACAATATTAACAATAATATGCACAATGTTGTTTTAAGCAACCTTCATTGCTTTGGAAATGGAAGTATGCAATGACATGTTGCTTCACATTTCGTTTTGCGAATACAAGTGAATTATGAGCCTGGTATCCACCTAGCTATCTGAATGGAATGCGTTTCAGTCGACTCAGCATATCATGTGCTTCATGTAGCTTAAATGCTTGGAAAACGAATGATTGAAGACCCACCAATTCTAGTACTACGTGGTAATTGAGAGAACCCAAAGGTATCAAACTTGCATGTAACATCGTGTTAGTGCATTTTGACATTGTAAACGTTATTGATGGAGAGTGAAACGCAGTTTGCCGTAAAGCTACTATTCATTGGTTACATTTGGGTGCCCCCTCTGTCCTTTGGTGCCCAACGCAAAGTGCGTGATGCGCGTGGTGGGAGCGGTGGCACTGCCAGGCTACACAATCTTTTTCTACATTTCTATCCCTTTATTCTCTTCAATTCAAGTTCACAGCACAAAGCTGACATGCACAACACCATAGTTTGTGTTTTATCAAGAATCAAAAAGATTAGCGTGGCACTACTTTAGATGTTTCATTAATTTACTTGTGCTATTTCGCGAGCTGAGAGATCTTTCGGTTTCGCACACACAAAGTGCACTAACTATTATGTTCTTCATAGCCTTGTCTCTGACAAGCTGAAAATAATGAGCGTAGGCTTATGTCCATCCTGCAAATAGAGTCCGCCTGTGAGTCTGCTGCAGCCACAGTCATATTCAACCAGTATCAGGAGATAACGTTCTACTATTTTGCGCGGATTTTTTCTCCTCTGTTGTTCTCGCGTGGTGTTTGCGAATATGTATCAAAACAAAACAAAACAAACGCTTAATTTTGGGTTAAACTGCATTGTAACGCGCGTTACTGAAGTTTGTACCGAGTAAATATTACCCAATTTCTTTTGTAATGCCTTACATTACCGCTTACCGCAAACAGCAATATATTACAGTAATTACATTACTTTTGTAACGCATTACTCCCAACACTGGTTACTGATTACAAAAATTGCCATTTGTAGTCAGTAATGGATTACATTTCAAAGTAATCTGACCCAACCCTGCCTGTAGCCTAGCAGTTTAGCAGATTTGTACAACACAATGACATGGATCTTCAAAACAACCTTACCTTTAGATGCCACGAGACTGCGTTTTTGCACGGACGCACGTAAAAGCCTCACTGTGTTGGAACCAAACACTTTATGCCCTCTCGGCCTACCATCTGTTTCAGCGGCGATTGTATACATGTCTAACATGAACTGCAAGTGCTGGTCTTCCTCGCCTCTATCCGTGAATGGTGTATGATAGGGACTCCTCTGTTTCGCATAACTCTGCCGAGAAACTTCGGTGAGAGCATCAAGATGTGACGACGAAATAGGTCTACCCATTTTACCAACCACGCGGGAGAACGTGGAAAATAATAGTAAAAAACACGAGAGTACACCAAACTGTGAAAGGACAAACTTAGCCTTCATGTTCACCCTCTGGCGTGAATCACCTTGATCAATGGGGCTACCATGGCATAAAAAAATCAAAGGCCGTGTTGTGCTCAGTGCCACACCTGGCATCTGCGTTTTCGAAAGGTGAGTCAAGCTCCTGACCCCATAATAACCTTTACGTCAAGTTTAGCCTGCGTAGACCAGGCCCACCACAAAGCAACGCGGGTGTCTCATGATATGATTCGAGCGTGAAAGGTTTCGGAGTGGATTCAGCTAATCATTGCTCAGTTTAAAGTTAATCGTGATTGATATCAACAGCTATATTTAATTATTATTTTTTTGTATGTATATTGTTCAAAATGGGAAGGTGTGCAGCCAATCCTGTGCACCCAGGATTCTGAGGGCGCGCATGGGGTGCACGTGAACAGAGGACCACCTGGACACTCTGTCCCGTGGCGTGTTGGTCGACATTCAATGTAGGGTAATTGCAGTCACAGAGTTTTCTATCACGGACTATCAGTCATTTTGCCTTGCATCCTTTAGGCTGTACGTTTTGTCATTGTCTGTGTTCAGCAATAACCCTGTTGTTATTTGTGTACTTTGCGGTGTTCTGTAGCGCACTGTTATCCTGTGTCACGCGGTATGACCGCAATTTGTATATTACACAATGGCACAATTTTACATCATTGTATAATTAGTACTTCCACCTCTAGTCCTCCTTAACATTTGTAACATGCTTCGTTTAGCAGGCCAAGCAGGAGGAACTTGCCTTAGCTCTGTTACAGGTTAGATTATTGATTCGTTCTAGGCTACCTCTGCACAGGGTCAGTTCCATATTTTGCTCATTCTGATGCAGTATCAGCTGACTAGGCAAAGCAATGTTATGTATCTTGATCAAGCAAGCCCACAGCATGGCAACCAGTATATGTACCCTAGCAACACCATAGCAACCAAACAACAGCCTAGCAACCACCACTATACTGTGATCCTAGCAACCACCATAGCAACCAGCATTATTACCCTAGCAACCAGCATAGCAATCACTTTATTTATTCAATTTGGCTTATTGGATGTTGTGTTAATGCCCGTGTGCCCGATTTTCAAAAATGAGGTACTGTTGCAATCCTTTTGGCGACCTGCATCTGATCAAGCCCACTCTTGCAGTTCCTCGGATATGCAATTCTAGTTCATTACTATTATTGTCAAAGTACATGTTACCTGTGCCATATTGTGACATATAAACACAATATTTACCATTTTGTATATTTCTGTTCATTTCTGTCTTACGTAGAAACCATGGCTACCCGGTTTCACGGACTGGAGTTCATGGTTCACCATCCCTATATGAGTGGAATGTGTGTGTGTGCAATAAACCTTCATTGGAGAATTCGCCATCATTCAGTTCTTACCGGACTTCCTGTAGTGATTGCTGTCACCACAATCAGCTATTTGTGTAATCATTAATACAGTCCTTCAGAGTCAGGTTCACTCTCAACAATATTATTTTATATCTCTTTTTTTCCATGTGTTCCTTTTTGTACCTTATTTTATGTTTGTCACAATTTAGGGCATTTTGTATGGTGTCAAGCCTACAGGCCAAAAAAATACTTGAAGGCCAACAAAAGAGCAGGTATTTGTGATAATTATGATATCATTGAGCATAAAAAGTCTTATGATCAAGGGAAGATGGCATTGCTATTTAATTATTTACAATATTGCTGATTAACATCAATGTAGATGTCAGACCACATCTAATTATTGTGTTTTTCTTTTAGCAAGGGTATGTGCATTCCTTTTCTGTTCTATTCTCATTCTGTTATACACGTACAAGCCAATTTTGGGGAATTAATTATTTGACATTTTGGTCAAATGTATTCCTTAAAGTTTTGTAAATCCTAATACCCAACCTCACTGCACAACTCTGAGAAATACTGTCATAAATAATGAAAATATTCCCTGGTCGGTTGCTATTACTTAGTTTTCACCACTAGGTGTCAGTAGGGGCCTAGAGGCCTACCTCAAGTGTAGATGCAATTTAGGAAAATGACCGTGGAATTTGCCTTCACTGCAGAAACTGCTTGTCTAACCAAGTGTTATTAATCTTATAGTAAGATTTTTTTTTAAATGACAAAATCTAGACACTTACCTAGCGCTTTCTCGTAAGTAACTGAATTTTCTTGATTTTCTTGAGTCTTAATTTTCTCTTCATAAGACGTCAGACTTCCTCTATCTTTCCTCCATCCCTCTTTTCAATGCCACTGATGAAATCCAGATCGCTACAAATGTTAAAGGACTCAAACAACCTCAGGAAATAGAGCCAATGTTGTCCCTTTTTGTAAAGTGCATCTGTGTTTACTGACCGGGCTTGTTTATTGACCAGATGCGGCCAAGTACTTCTAGGGCCTGACTACTTCCACATCCACATCCTCAATGGAGACCGGTAGCAGACCTCCGGAGGTCCACTACCATCTCTTTAGTCTCTGAGGTGTTCAGTTCAGCTGCAGATGGTTTGACCTGCACCACTTCACAAAGTCCTGAACCAGGCTTGTGGACTCCCTCTCCTGTCTATCCCTAATACACCTCACAATTGCAGTGTCTCGCCTGAAAATCTATGCATGCAAGCCAGAGGTGTAAAGGGTGACCAGGACAGGGCAGTCCCCTGTGGCATGCTGTAAAGTATATATATAGTATAAGTATACTCTTTTGATCCCGTGAGGGAAATTTGGTCTCTGCACTTATCCCAATCCGTGAATTAATGAAACACACTCAGCACACACTAATCCCGGCGCAGTGAGCTACCTGCAACAACAGCGGCGTTCGGAGAGCAGTGAGGGGTTAGGTGCCTTACTCACCTACGGTTCGAACCGGCAACCCTCCGGTAACAAGTCCAAAGCGCTAACCAGTAGGCCACAGCTGCCCCACAGTCTCAGAGGAGCAGTCCCTCTGCCTGACAAACTGTGATCTCTCAGGTGTGAGTCCACCCTCGTCTGCCACCCTCGTCTGCCTTGTCTTGATGAGAGTACACCCTGTGCAGCAGATAGAAGATGGCGTCCTCCACCCCCACCTTATCCTGGTTAAAGAACTGAGTGCATGGCAGACCTGAGGTCTTGGAGCACTGGAGAGGGAGCAGAAACCATTCCAGTGTCTTCATTATGTGTGATGTCAAAAAAGCTACTCTCATCAGAAGACCACAGTGGGTGAGAGGAGCAGTACAGCTGGATCATACAGTAGGTGATGGCCCTGGGATCTGGGAAAACTCATCACATGGGGAAATCACCAACTTATGATTCTGATACCACAGCAACATCCAGGATATTGGGAGGAGGATGATATCCAGAATGTTGCTAGGAGACGGTATCCAGGATGTTGCTAGGATGGTATCAGAATCTTAAGTTGGTGAAATTTCACCAGAGAGGGTTGAAACGGAGCAGAAAATAAGATGCAGGTCCAGTAAGGGTCCTATAGGTCAGAGCGATTTGAATTTAATTCTGGCTACTATAGGAAGCCAATGAAGAGCAGGCTAACTAATAAGAGTAGTTACATGTGTCTTCTTTAGCTGATGAAAGACCACACGCCGAATTACATTTTGAACCATCTGTAATGGTCTCACTACACAAGGCAAAATAAGAGTGCAAGTAATAAAGAATAAAAAGGCATTACATAATATAAATAGAATAAAAGTAGTAAAACAAAATTACTTAAGAAAATATGAAAGCATAAATAAAAGTAATAAATCAGAGTGCAATTTTGTCTTGAGTCTTGATTTAAGGTAGTTGGAGCATTTTTTATATCCTCTGGAGGTTGGTTCCAGAGGTGAACTACATAGCAGGCAAATGCTGCTTCGCCATTTTTTGTTCTGACAGTGGGTTTTATGAGCAAATTCTTCTCTTGAGACCTGAGAGGTCCGGGGAGAATGTACTGAGCATGTCTGACAAGTACTTTGGACCTGACCCATTAAGTGATTTAAAAACAAGCAACAGTGCTTTAAAATCAATTCTAAAAGTTACAGGGAGCCAGTGCAGAGACAGCAGAGTTCTGTATGACTTGAAGCTGTTTGGTGGTCTTTTTGGGAAGGCCTGTTAAGAGTCCATTACAGTAGTCAACCCTATTAGAAATAAGAGCATGGATTTGTTTGTCCAAGTCATGCTACTGTATATTAAAATCTCTAAGTCTGGCAATGCTACACAAGCAATTATGTCAACTGACAATGTATTGCTACAGTCCAGCTTTGAAAGAACCATGAACTGCACAAGAAGTTGTTTGGAATATTGTGCAATAAGGTCTATTTAGATTTAGTCCTTATTTATGACCTATAGTAAAATGTGTTTCTGTACTTCAATCAATATATCAGAGGCTGAGACAAACAATAAGGTAAGACCCAGCTTCATAATGGGCATGTTTTTTGGTAAAGGTGAAATAATTCCTTTAAACATGTGATTGTCTATGAATGGAACAATAAGGGACATAGACCCTGTGCCCTTAATAATACACGTAATACATTAAGCAATTTCCATTGATTTATATGTTCTGACCTACCACAGGGTTCAATGAAAGTGACTGAAAAATGCTACCACGCCCGGTATTTATTAATATTTTCATGTCCATCAGTGGTAGAGACTTCAAATATCTACACAAGATAAATTACATATTTTATTTGAAGTATTGATGCCAGAATGCAAAAATTTAATATAATACCCTCATTATCACACGTGTTTAGGAAAATACACTTTATTTACCCTATTTTAATATCAATAGTACACAGTCTTAGGTGTGTGAAAAGGGTTTTTTTAGGTTAGGTAGGTTCTTTATTGTCCCAAGGGGATAATCTTTTTCACACATCAGAAGTTTCAAAGTTCATTTAGAGTATGACATGACCACATCCAGTTCTGCTAAATATTATTTCATCGAAGAGAATGAATTTGCTTCCAGTTGCCTTTGACTGTTTTTAAAGCAATAACATGACTCCTCTGATTTCAATTATACAACATCAGTGAGACAATAGCTTAGTTTGATTTTAATAAAATATCTCAAAGCATATAATTATAATGGTCTAGGCTATTATTTGATTTGGGCCAAAACAATGGGCATTTGTTTGATTTTAATAGATTATTTCTATATACTAAGCCTATGATGATGCCAGCCAGCATCATAGTTTTATTTTAGAAAGAGTATGTTCTTTACAATCCATCATATGTTTTCTTGGAAACCTTAAAAGTTTATTCAAATCCTTGCAGAGGTTACCGCCTAGAATTGAGTGCAACTCACATTCACAACACCCACCAACCTCTGGCATTGGTCTATTACAACAAGGGGCTGTTTTGACGGGTCGTCCCACTTGTCACTCAAACTAACTTCGGGGGGATCTTAGCAACTGGAGCAGCAGCATTCATCTCGCCAAAAGTTGGGGTGAAGTTTCCTATCCGGACCCAGCCCACCCTCGCTTACCCCTGTCCCGTTCCCATGTTATCGTAATGAACATCTGGTCATGGAGAATTGGTGTAGGAGTGTGTAGAGACCTAAAACGAGATGGAGAACCCATCACAGATAATGGAGACCGTAGAACAGCTTGTGTCCTTTAACCACATCCACGTCCAGCTTCTAGGAGGTGCTCCATGGGGATTCACGTTAAAAGGGGGACTTGAGCACGGCGAGCCGCTTATCATAACTAAAGTAAGATGCATTGTTTTGAAGAAAATACGTTGTTCCCCTCATACCACAATAGTATTGGCTGTGCTGTGCATCACTTCTTTCTTTGAGATTTGGCGACGTGTGAACTGAATTGTAACCTACCTCGTGTGTAGTCGCTGCTCCGAAGACTTGAGTGTAACAACAGTGTTGTGTCCCTCTCTCGTTTTAAAGTTAAGCATTGATTCTATCAGTGTTTCTATGATGTTCAGTGGTAAGAAATTAAATGAATGATCATGTCTTTTGCTTATAGCATGCAGTAAAATGTACTAACAGACCATTACGCACGCAGGCTATTCTTTTAAAACGTTTTATTTGTTCTTTATTTTCTGCTGGAATAACAAATCCACCTATGTGCGTGTTGTGTCAGGATGCAGCATATTGTCTATACATAACTGGTTACTAATTTGTACATGAACTATAGCTTAATTTAACGCATATTTGCAAAACATTCAAACGGGGCAATGTGAGGCTCCAGGCAGATTTTGATGCAACCGTGTGTGATTTTAGACAATGGTCAAATCTATGTTGAGCTTGTCCGCAGTCGACTAGAACTGCTCATTTGGAATCTGTCGTTTTAATTTTCCTTAGTAGTCTACCAAAGCAAAAATCAAAACAGAATACGAAGTGACTTTTCTGTAGAGGAAAGTGGTCGTTGCGCCTGTTACACGCATTGGCGTAGTCCCGGTGCGAGTTGTGCTTTTAACCTATGGCGGCAATATCGCAGCGAGTAGGAATGATCCCCACCGTAGTTTAACATCCTGGTTGTCTTTGTTAATTTCCCAGTATTGCGTTGACATTTCAAATCAAATGGCAGAACGCGTTTCTTTCCATCTAAAAAACAAACATTATTAGAACGATTAAACTTAATGAATCTTGCAGTTGCCCCCCCCCCCCCCCCCAAATAATTATTCTAATTGGTAGGATGGTAGAACACTGTGAATGGTTAGGGAATTACTGTGGTTGGCAAATGACAGTCATCGCATTAGAGTAACATTTTCCTCAGGAGTTCCTCATATTTCTCATGGCCTTTATTCACAGAACTGTCTGAGTAGTTTACATGTGAGACATATCGAACAAAATGGACTCTCAGAAATACCCAAGTCTTTGGACCTCATGGATGTTGCATATACAGCAACTTCTATGTTTTCAGTCAATACCCCCCCCCCCCCCCCCCCCCCCCCCCACACACACACACACACACAATACTACCAAAGCACTGCTGCATACCTTCTGAAGTGCTCAAGTGTTTCTTTTCTTGAATGAAGATCGTGTGGAGTACATGGGGTCTTATACTCAGTCTTGTTATGGAGAGGGGGAGGGTGACATGGACAAAAATAAAAAATGGAGACAGGATATCTACCCCAAGCCTGCAGTGTGAACTGGCAGATGTGGTATTGCTTTACATTTTGGAATGTTGACAGTCTGATTAGGGAGATGCACACCGTCTTGTGATGGGTCTGAACCACCTTTATGTTGCACCTCCGGTGTTACCAGCCCCTGGTTGACATTATCTACACAAATGTACTCAGATTTACAGATTATTTACACAATACATTTTATAATCAGGTTTTCAGCAGAATGCTTTGTGTCTGAAAGTACATGTCATTCACTTTTTTACAAAGTATAGCTGGATTTAATAGTAGCCTATTGTATTGTTCAGTAGCAGCATCTTGTTGCACAAATGCGTGCAATACCTTGTGAAAAGATAGGCAACTTAGTAGCCTATACAACTGCAGGTGCAAAAGGCTGTACCTTTATGAGCCTGTACCCAATGCAAACTCATTTGTGAAGAATGTTCACAGCCACAGACCCTATTTGTTGTGGTGTGATATTTGCACAAAGCTATTTAGGACTGCCATGTAATCAATTAAGTATGGGAATGCATACTCTGATTTCTCTAAATTTTTGCTTCTTAGAAATAGAAATAAAGAATGTTACAATTAACATTGCAATTATATCCAAACTCTGGGCAATGACGCTGCATGCTGGTGACGGATGTAGGCTACAGTCTAAAGAACGATCAGCTCAGCAAGCAAATTATGTACTCTATTGTCCTACCACATCAACAGTGAGAAGCCAAGCTGCAGTGAGGAGCCAAGCTGACGTACTGAGGGCCATAGCGTGAAGTGGACGTGGTCATTCCGTGATGTGTGTCATTCACATGAGCAGGAGTTTCGAGGGGTATCCATCACATCCCCTCCTCTCCCCTGTTATGACAGTGATGGATCACTTCAGCTTAGTTTTTTGGTCATTGGACCCTTTGGTCAAAGGTCATTGAGCTCATGCTTTGTGTTGTAAAGACCTTCCCCATAGTGTTGGGGATGGAGGTTTCAATAGTGTGTTCTTTAGAGAGCAAATCCATGTGATACTTTTTGCTGGTGTTCTTTTGAGATGTGTGACTCATATTTAATTAATGATGACAGTTTTTCTTTTCTCCCGGGGTTCCAACAGAAAATAAGAGATCTGATGTTAGTTTAGTTTTTACATAGTGTTGGAAATATTGGGAATGATCAGATACATTTTTCTCTGCTTAACTTATATCGAGGAGCTTTTTTGTGAAGTAGTGATCTAACTGACAGCAGCTTTCCTTTGCAAATAATAGCACAGTTTCACTGAAAAAAGCTAGGCAGCTTTCTTGGTAATTGAATTACATCAAAAATATATACTGAAAAAATTAGTAAACCCTTATGTACTGTTCTTTAAAGAATTAAAAATACAGAGAGAGGCTAACTGAGTCAGCTTCAAGGGGTTTACTTCAAGGGGTTTATTATGTCCCTCAGAAATTAAACGTTTTGTCCTTTAGAGGATGAGGTGTCCATAACGGTCATGTCTTTTCTGGATCAGGCGTGAGAGAGCAGTGTGTGTTCTTGCAGTGTGTGCATGTGCATTTAAGCGGCAGCATGTCGAGGAGTTGTGCTCACAGCAAGTTCTGGTGGAAACTAAGAGGCAAACAAAATGAGGAATTTGAAAACCAACTTTTCCACCGAGATACATTCCTACTGCTCTGACCCTCTTTTAAAACAAAACACTCACTGTATGACTGTGCGTGGGTGGATACGTATCTGTGTGTGTGTGTGTGTGTGTGTGTGTGTGTCTCTTACCACTGGTATGTTTGCTAAATGAAGTAAAAAGTGAAATAAAGCTTACAAAATAAATAAATGTTGAATCTACAGTAAATTACTTGTATGAATGTGTGTGTATGTGTGTGTGTGTGTGTGTGAGTGTGTGTGTGTGTGTGTGTGTGTGTGTGTGTGTGTGTGTGTGTGTGTGTGTGTGTGTGAGTTTATTTTGATTGTGTGTGAGTAAGTAAGCTAGTAGCCCATCCTTTGCCTATGCTACTCTCTGGTCAGTACACTTCCAGAATGTGACCAGAGAGTAGGCCTGGTCAAAGCAGCACCCGGGAAACTCCCAACATATTGCTGTAAAAGAGACCTTTGTCTTCCCTTCTGTCCCGTCCCTTTCCTGCTTTTCTTTCTGCATTTTACTCTCTCTCACTCTCTCTCTCTCTGTCTCTCTTTTTTTATACCTCATGCATTAGCTTCATTTCTCTTTAGAACTTCTTCTCACATACTACTGCACTGAACTGCGTCCAAGTATGTCAGTTCTTTTGGCTAATCCCCCTCCCCCACTTCTGCCTTGCAGTTTTGTCCAGAGAAGGCTTCTCTTTTCCACCTCGAACTCTGTTGGTTTCAACAGGCCAGATGTATTGTAGTATTGGGGACGACTGTTTGGGCTTTGGCTTAAATGTGGGTGAGAACAATTAAAGGGTGAGCTGAATTTGAAGTGTTCAGCCCAGCTGGACTTTATTTGTCCTGCCGCCCTGTGCCGCCTGAAGACTGAAGGCTCCTTAAAGGTGCAGTCCATAACTTTAGGCTTTGTTCAGACCTGACAAAATGTTTGTTGGGCTGCTTCATAGTCGTCCTTTCCTTTTGCTTCATAATAATAATAACACACACACACACACATACACACACACAGAGGAATGGACACATCAGCAGATGTTTGAGCATCTGTTTGTTTCCTGTCTGAGTGAACACAGGACTCAATGAACGATGCGGTTTTGCTTTTGAATGGGTTTAGCATCCAGGATGTCCATAAATGCTGAAGTTGCCTTTCCCAGTGTGTTGCACATTTGGTATTAATTTTAACATTCGATATGAATGAATGAAAATAGGGCAACAAATTGCTATGCAGTTCACCAATTTTTAACATTGCGAAATTTATCCGCAGTTAACCATGTTTCCAAGTTGGACCCATGACTGTAGCTGAGTCGCTACACTTCAGTAGACAACATCATACAGGTCCACATGGAGATTAAATGTGTACAAATAAAACCGCTGAAATGAATCAGAATCAGATTTGTATGTGTTGGTCTCAAATGTGCATCAGATGAGATACCTGTAGACAAGTAATGCTGCTCTAATTGTGTTGGGAGATTCTGTATTTTTTAAGAGTTCAGAGATCTTCCTGCATGCAGGTGATTCTGTCCTCCGTCGTCATGTCTCCCGTACCTTGGATACCAGCACAACCATCCCTTTTCTGTGTTCTCTCCATTTCTATATCCTTTCTCAGTCTTCCTTTGTCATTCCCTTTCTCTCTTTTCTGGACTCCCTGGCATCTGCTCTCGGAGTCCTGTTCCATTCTTTGGCCTGTTTTCCCGTTGCTGTGTCCAGAACACAGGCCAGTAATGGACTTCCTCGGCTGTGTGACAGCAGCAGCAGCAGCTTTATTTAGTCTGTCTTTATCACTCACCACCACAGCCTGGTGTTTGTGTGTGCTACCTGCACTAATAGGTTGTTGTATGCAAAGTATCCTGTGTGTGAGCTGTGTTGGATCCTGTGATGAATGGCATTGGGAAGGCCAGTCGCCAAGCTTGGAAATTATGCACTGTGTAACACACACACACACACACATACTCCAATCACCACGCACACACCAAATACACCATCAACTGCCATTCACATTCATTAATTTGTTTATATAATAAGAACATTTTACTCTGTATCTAGACAGACTCACACACACACACACAAAGCTTAAACACTCTCTGTCATTGTCTATTTTTTGTTCTCGTCCATCTCTTGTTCACCTCTGTGGAATGCGCACAGACAGGCCACTGGCTGTTAGTTTCCTCTCCCCGGTTAATGATTTACATGGTGACAAAATCATTACAGGCAATCATTAAGAGTCACTTCTTTGAAAGGAGCGCCCATGCATATAACACCACTTTTAGGCATTTCTTTGCTCTGTTCCTCTATAATTAGCTTTCATTTAAGATTAGCAGTTAACATGTTGTTGAATATAACCCCATATTTTTTTTTTGTTAAACACATTTACTTCTGATGTGTTTGTCTACATCCCTGATTAGTGACACCCAGTAAGCTGCAGTCTGACCGCAGGCAAGAGAGAAAGCTCATAAGTGTGGTTTCAAATTGTTCCTTTAAGCAACAACTATGCAATAATTTACTAGCGAGCTAACCATAAAAGGCATGCAAAACCTTGCACACACCACCCATAATCTTGTCAGCACTGCTTACATGTGAACTGGTGCCTTTTGGTGACACAGTCAGCAATGTTGAGCTGTGAAAGTTTTCCATGCATGGAATACAGAACTAGCGCATTGGTCCTTCACACGACCATACCACCAAAATTAATTTGAAGGTGATACCAAAACTGGTTGCCAAATAAAAGCATACCTCATAGATGACAAACTGTTATTAAACGTTTCTTTAATCAGCTAATATACACTCTTTAAAAATGTAAAGATGGTCAAAACCAAAAAGCCCTTCTTTCTTGCTCCCTGGCATGTTGATTGGCAAAATGTGACAGGGCAGTTCCACATCCACTGGCAATAGGTAATTCCTCTTTTGGGACACAATGCATGGCTTTGGGCCAGACCAGAGGAACGAGGAACACCCTCTTATTTATAGAGCATTTGAGGGTGACCTCATGCTGCCCAGCCAGACGCAGGACACAGACACTGGCCCGTGCATACAGTGAGCTCATTCTTCTCTGCCCATTCGCTTTGACTGGCCTGATGACAACTGTAGAACTGCCATCTACAGCCACACAGCACGTGCCATAGTGGGCCTTAAATGGCTGAATCTGCTGGGTTCATTATATGTGATTTAATACAAATTTAATCCATGACACTTACATTTGTATGTTCAAGGGTAATAACAGTGGTGTTTAAATATTTGAATATTTAAGTCTAACAGAAATATCAAGTAGAAGTTGACTTTCATATATCAGATCTGTCAATGTTATTTACAATTTTTGCATTAGGATAATTGAGCTGTTCCAAAGTTTAAAATAGATTGCTTTATACTTGATAGCAATGAAAGAAACAATTTCTAAGTCCAGTAAAAATATACCTGTAAAAAGTAGAACTTGAGGTCCTATCACCCATCTGTGATTCTTCAGGCTTGATCTGGGTAGATCACACGCCATGTATTGCTTGACTTTATAGTCTTCATCCTCTGACAAGGTTTGGCCTGGATTTTTGCATTCTTTCTCTAACCTGGAAATCATATATTTGACATGCCATGTTCCTCTTGCTCCATGTAAGCTTTTCACCGTAGCACATTCAGTCTCATTCCCTTCTACTGTTTTAACATGTTGTGTACAAACACACACACACACACAGAGAGAAAGAGAGAGGGAGAGAGAGAAATGCACACAAAAGCATAACATACTGTAACCCACTACTGCATCCCCCATATTACACATAAAGCATGACATGTGCTCTTCCTCTCTTAAGCCTTTAAGGAATGGTTGAGTGGAGTATGGCATTAATGTCTTGGGGGTGACATCTCAAGACCCTGTCCCTGGGGGCATGTGCATAACCAAAGATGCTGATGTAAAAGAAAGAGAGTGAGAGTAAAACGTAGGAGTGAGAGCGAGAGAGAAGAATCTAGATTACCCACAAAGGCCCTTTGTGTCACCCAGTCACCAGGGTTTTTAGGAGGTGAGCCAGCTCCATCAGACTCTCGACGCACACAGCACTCCAGTAGAACAGAGAGGTGTGGTGTTGGCATGGCGCTCAGGACTGCAGTTATTTTTATCGGGGGAAATTGTCCCAGGGAAAAGGGCTTCGGAGAGCAAAAGGAAAAAACTGAAGGGAGTGGTGATGGATAGAGAAACTATTTGTAATCATGCCATGCCATCTACGCACAGGGCTGTGCTGGGATGTAAAAAGGGTTTTGTGTGGGGAGGGTGTGATCGTGTGTGTGTATGGGGGCTACATGCATACAGGCGAGGTGACTACAGTATTTTGGATGGTGTGGCATGACATCAGATATTTCAGGCAGCTTAAAAAGATGCTCAAGAATTAAAAGAGGAGACACTTGGATAAAGCAGTTGTACTTTCAGTCTTTTGTTTTATTCTCTCATTTCTGTCTTTTCTCTCTTTTTAAGTGATTTTTTTGGGGGTTTAAAAGAAGAGGTAAGGAGATTTTTGACTGCATTATAGGTATGAGACTAATTGCCTTTGGCACAGTAGTGGTACAATGTAGGCCTAATGTGCTTTGTGTGTAATGAACTAAAATGATTAATCATGATGATGATTATTCATTGTTTTTACTCTATTTCACCTACGATGTTTCATTAATCTATATTAAATGAATTGCTATTTAAAGCCTCTATGTCACTAACACAGATTAACATCTGCTCATATAATATGCTGTGCATGGATTTGATGTATTTTCTGAAGCTGTAGAAAATGATAGAAAGGTGAAGAATATCTTAAGGTCTTGATTTGACAGTGTACACACATATGTTGTAATACTTTTATTTGAATCTTGACACAAAGCAAGTTTGGATATCCTAACATTAATGGAAGCAGACACACACACACACACACAGGGGGCTGTGTATCCTGCAGAAGTTGAATCATAAAGTGTCAATTATGTTTCCATTACATGCATTCCCCATGTCCAACCTAAAGGAGAGACTGGCAAAGGAGGTGCCATACGGTTCATTTTACGCCGCTTCGATTGGCCACTCTTTCCGTGTTTATAGTGAGGCCAAGTAGTTCTTTTTAAAGCTGCCGCAGCACCTGTGATATTCAATATGAAAGAGCGAGATAGATCTCATGCATAAAGAAATGTTTACTGAGAAGACTTTGGAGGGAGAGAGCCTGTTCATGGGAAAGTAGTGTCGGCCATGAAGGCTGAAAATGTGAAAAGTGTTTCTCTAACTCGTGCACACTCAGTAACACACAGCAAGGGTCAGACAATTCCCAGCTGTGCAAGAATGCCATTTATCTCTGCAGCTGTGCTGGCACTGTTATTTATTTATTTAGTCGTTGAACACTGCTGTTTGTGTCTGGGGTATGTCATTCAGATTTATTGATGTTCATGACTGTGAGTCATGAACATGTGTGTGTTTGTGGTTGTGTGTGTGTGTGTGTGTGTGTGTGTGTGTGTTTGTGTGTGTGTGTGTGTGTGTGTGTGTGTGTGTGTGTGTGTGACTGTGTGTGTGTGTGCGTGCTAAGCTCTTTGCTACATTTTGTGAGCTTCCAGCTTCACGAGAGAGCAAAATTTGAATGTATCTGCATGTTGGCATGAATGAATTAGAGATTGCACTTATAAAGTGCTCTCTTGGTACCTGTTATAATCTTAAACCTGGATAATCTTAAACCACTTCATTGTAGGGGACTTCTGTCACCAGTATAAAGATAAATGGTGCGACCTCACCACAGGCATAATCGGTATACTCACAATATTTTGTCTTGTAAACAGGCGATAAGACAGAGTATTTACCAATTTCTTGAATCGGAGACCGTATAAGAAGGCTTAATTGTTAATTTGGCCCAGAGTTACCAAGGCTCTGCTCTTAACAATGTCAGTGAGACAGGCGACATTGTTTTCAAGGATGGTGCACAGTTGCTTGTAGTGTTCCATTTCTGGAATTGTTTTGACAAATCAGTTACTCACAGTAAAATTACAAACCCCAAAAGTCTGGTGTTTTGAGATCAGTCATTGCAGAACTAAACCATCTGCATATTTCAATATATAGTGTCCTTGTTGGAGTTCTGTCAATCATGTCATTGGTATGCTGAAAAAAGAAGAGGAAACAGTATCATTGGCCATCAGCACTTGGTTAAACCAGATGGTCAAAAAATGTTATCATTAACTGAGATTATGTTTTTTTTTCTGTTTTTCTTTTTCCTTTGTCTAGCTTTTCTTCCTGTGTGTTTGTCATTTATTTGATATATTGATGTTAATGACTGTTAGTGTGTGAGCGTGTGCGTGTGTATGTGTGTGTGTGCGTGTGTATGTGTATGTGTGTGCCTGCTGTATGTTGGTCAGGCTAATGGTGTATATGTTCTCTCTGTGTATAGATAGAGGATGGAGGTAAGGCAGCCCAGACCAAGAAGCTGAGAGTGGGAGATGAGCTGATCAACATCAATGGCTCTCCGCTTTACGGATCACGTCAGGAGGCACTTATCCTTATCAAGGGCTCCTACCGCACTCTCAAGATCATCGTCCGCAGGTACTGTACAATTCATCTAAACTCACATGTAAAGCATGTCAACAACAACAGCAACACATTGCATTTATATAGTGCTTTTTAAGGTAACCAAAGCGCTTTACAGTGAAGGGGGAATCTCACTTACCACCACTATTGCACCCACCCACATTTCAGGTTACATACACTGATAGTTACAGAAATGATATAGCACCATTGGTGTAACAGTAGCATCACTTAGTTGCTTTTTCTGAAAAAATGTAGACTTTAGGGCTGAGCTACACCAGGCGCATAACTGAAGCGTTCCGTTCGCGTTGCGTCTGCTGCAACAATTAGCTTCCATTATAATCAATGGAAGTAGCTACACCAGACGTGACAGTGGGGCGTACATTCGGAAAAAATAGACCATTCATCTAAAATGGATTTGACGCGTCGCGAACGGAGCACTTCAGTTACGCGCCTGGTGTAGCTCATACCTTACAACTGAGTGACCTTTGAGAAGGACACTTGTCTCTCCTGCACATGACCATATGATCAATATAAGATCTGAGGATATTATAAAAACTGTTTGCATACAAAACACCTCAAAAACCACTTTGTGAACTAGAAATACTGGAAAGATAATGATGCATCATTATATTCTTCCACTTTTCAGTTGAGAGTTTTGTTGTTTCTTATTCTTCACTGCCAGAAAAAGGTAAACTTGGCCCTCACACCCTGCAGGTGGATGCTTTGATTAGTACATTAGCGGGAGTTAAATGGTTGGATGCTCAGAGGTTGGATAATGTGGATGTTTTTCACTGGTGACTGGGGGAGTTTGAAAATGACATCTGCAGATGGTATTTAGTCAAACTGCCAGAAACAGCAGTCTGAAAAAGGAAAACTACAACAAGAAAAAGAAATATGTTAAAAGATCTCTGTATTTGAAGAGGAAATTGCTCAGCAGTGATACAAAACGGCTTGTGTCATTCGTCGATCTGATTTTATTCAGGGATCTAACACCACCTATTGTTCAGACTGAGTTGTCTCACAATCCCCTGTCTGTTTGCATAATAGGAGTGTCAGGAATTGAGTGTGGGCGAATGTCTGCTTTTCTTGTATTTAGGTTGAAGTCCCTATCAGCCGAGATCAGTGTGCAACAAATTCCTTCTGGAATTCTCTCTCAACAGTTAGAGGGGGTTTCCCAGTGAATGTGCCTCAATCCTAGTCACTGCATTGCTACCTACTTGCTTGCTCCTATTCTGTGTTTCTCCCTCTCCCTAGCTACTGATATCTGCAGCAGTTCAGTTGTGGCTACTGCTTTCCTTAAACATTGTTTTTATAATGATAAGAAGCTATCAAAATATGCAACAACTGAAATTGGAGAATGTCAGTGTTGGACAACAGCAGCAACTTTAACAAAGGTTCAAATATGGTGGGGAATCGTACAAGACAACCTCAAAAAATGTATGAGAAAACCTAAAATACTCAATATTAAATATATTATTAGGTCGTAAATCTGTAGAAATAAAAGTGAATATGCAATGTCAAGCCAGGCCATGGTTCAAACCCTCACAAGTTCCTCAACTTCCATGACACGTCATTGGAACTGGCCACCTTAGTCTGATGGGAATACAGTTAATTCATGTAGAAAATCCCTGTTTTCATACTGTAAGCGTGGTTTAGTTAAGGCTTTCACGGACAACCTGATCTGTCCTGTACTTGTTAAGCATAGGGTGACTAATTAAATGGCAAATCATTTCAACCTCATTGCCACTCTTTCAATGCTGAAAGCCTGACACCTGTTACCCAGGCATACAAACTGTGCCCTTTCACTTTTCACTTCACATATGACATCACTGAGACCATCTCATTCATTCTTGCTTCATAGTCCAACTGGAACACTTTTAGGAGTTCTCGTAACATAATGTTCCAGAAGCACTCATAAGGGAATCCCTGACCACAGATGAACTGCTGTTCTTTGTTAAACGAAAATGGGGCGCTCACTTGGCTGAGGTGGTTTTGTGCACATAGCACATTGTTTACTTAAATTGAACATAGTGGTGAAAACCCCATGTGTCCTTTTCTTTGCACAACCCACAGTGTGTCGAAAGAAAGGAAGAGAGAGAGAGAGAGAGAGATGGAATTGTTAGGTTCTGTTTATTCTTCAGATATTGCAGGGTCATTCCTTGGTCGTGTTTGAGACGCATCTTCAGTCCCCTTCTCTGTAAATACATTGTCAGTCACACATTTACATTTTTTTACGGAGCCATTAAAGAGACGTGCAAAAAAAAAAAAGAATATTCTAAGTTTCTGGTGAGCACAAGAAACGTATCTAATGCACACCTTGTGAGGGAGAATGGGAGTGTTTTGTTTGGCACTTGGTTGGCTATGTCGCCGCTGACGCTGAAGTGGAGCGTTGCTCACCGCCCTCTTTGCTATTCTCATCCCAGTTAGGTGGAGAGCACAGGGAAATTCTGAGCCTCTGTTTCACACTTCCTGCTCTGCCCTGTGAGTCTTCCTCTGTGACACACACATGTGCGGCAGGCAGGCTGTTGGATGCCTCACTCAATGTGCTGGCAAGTCTGAGTCTTAGCAAGACAAAGTGTTTCACATGGACTGCCGTACTGTGGGTGTTTGTTTGTGTGTTGCTGTGCGTGTCGCTGTGTGTGACTGTATTCAGAAGTGTTTCTGGAGGAAGAGCTGCGATATACAGGAAAGCCATGTGAAGAAGGAGGAAGCGTGTCTGCCCCGTCCGGAACGTTAGCTTTGCTTTATTTGAGTTGGAACTGGACGCACAATGGGCTATTGACAAAATATTGTTTGGTAAAAAAATAATAATAATAATAATGTGTGCTCCCTATACCCACATAAACCACCAGTGTTTGAAAGAGCAGCCTGTAGCTCCTGTAACTCATCTGGTGAAAGAGTATACTGTAGGAGTGAGAACCAGAGGGGCGAAAGTGAGATTTTTGACAAAATTGAGATTTATGTATCAAATCAAAGCTCTTCATCAGCTCTGTCAAACGCACAAAATCATTTAAAAAGTAATTTTAGAGTTATTAGTGAAAAAACACACTGAACCAATTGGTGTTGTTTTTGCCCTCCTGGAAAGTTGGTGAAATCACTTACGCCCCTCTGGTTCTAAGCCCTCATCATGGCAAATGTGTTGGCAAATGTCAATCCATGGTTGCACACATATAGGTGAAATATTGTAAGCACCTCTATGTATGGTTAGATGTTGCATTTGAATATAAATATATAACTCTTGAAGAGAATACTAGTCACTGTTAAAGGTGATGGTCCTAGTCCATCTCAGCGGACTAAACTATGCCAGTGAACAGTGACCAGACGGTGTCCAAAATGTCATAGGAGGCTTCCACTAGTTACTTTAGGGAAGCGATGTATGATTGTAGCTCATCCTACAGCTTCTCACAGTAACCCCCGTGTTCTCTGTTCACCTCTCCACCCTGTCCCTGCTGTGCCAGGGAATGGGGAAAACAAAAGCTCTCTCACCCATAGGAAAACAATGCAAATTCCTGACATTCCAAGACACTTCCTCTCTATAGCTGCATTCTCTCTGGGTTCCTTTCTTCCTCTCTAGCTGCGTCTCCTTTTGTGTGCAGGACTTCCCCTCAAGGAGAATAAATCAAACATTTCCCATAACTAGACAAATAACACCATAACAAATGTTCTGTATTCTGTATGGGACGGTGTATATGTGTGCAGTAAATGTTGTTTTCTTTTGTTGGAATGTTTGCAGCTTTGTTCACTCGAATGCGTTTACATAATTTTCCTGTACATATGTGTTTTTTATATTTCACCTGTACACATGCAAGTTCAACTTTATGTTATGAAATCTGGTGGCTTTTCTCACAACTCGGACATGCTTGGTACAGAACGACTATTGGATAGTTTAAAGGTGAGGTCAGTGATCGTATGCAATTTCAAGCCCATAATATTTTCTGTCACATTCAGCAAACATGTCCTCATGATCCACTAGCTCAACCGGCTCTCTGTAGGCAGCTCAGGCTCTGAAAACTGGAAACAAACAAAGTGGGGGCAGCCTGTCCCCCAAACAAAAACAACACACTGTGTGGAGTTTCTCTGGGAATACAGAAGGGAGGGGTGAGCTACCTCTCTGGTGTGTTTTGTTTATCCCCTGATTAGAATATATTGTTTGTTGCTTCGGACAAAAACGTCTGCTAAGAAATTTAAATATAAACATAAACGTTATGCGCAATCGCTGACTGCACCTTAAAAGAGTTAGGGATGGTTGCTTTGGAAGCAAATGAGCTACATGACTCAAGTAGTTTGAGTGACAAAACTGACCATTGAAAGATTGTCGTCTTGACCATTTTTAGATTGTTAATTGATTTTGAGGTTGAAGTTTTGTCTGGAGAGAAACCTTTGAGAACACTGAGCTATCACTGTCCACTTAAAAGAAAGCTGGAGATTAAGAGGGCGGGGGGTGATAACAGAGACACAACAAGGCATTGTGCTGCTGCAGAGGACCGTGCATCAGGCGGGATTTGTCTGGCCAGCTCAAGGGTCTGATGGACCACAGCCACTGTGCTGATTGACTGGAATGCAGCCGTGCGGCTGTTTATGGGAAACAGGCAACCCAAAACAAACAGATTGCTTGATTGTGGCTCGAAACATAATGGTGTGTGTATGTTTGTATGTGTTATGTGTATGTGATTGGAGGATATGGTGTTGGAATGGGTATAGCTTGACAGGTGACCATACTTCCCTTCTCTTACATTTTTCCTGCAAATATTTGCACATACACATCCATGTATACATACATACTCACAGGTTTTGGGAGACTGTTTTTTTCTATCGTAAGCATCAGACCAGTCTGGTTATATCTTTGTTTTTATTTAGACATTCTCAAATTGGTTGTTTCATCATTTAACCATCCACTCCATTTGTGACAGAGACTTATCTTAAATTTGCAGTCATTATTTAGTCTGTATTTCAAACTACTGTTTGTTTTGCCTGATGGTATCTCCGAAAGACAGCTGAGGAGAGTACCGCAGAAGTCCAGTGGTTTGTGATGTGCTGGTGCGTCACATGTTTGGGCAGTTTTAAAAGCATCCTAAAGGGCCTCATTACAGAGGTCACAAGAGACCTGGAGAACATGTGATCAGCATCAAGTCCTCAAAACCTTCTAATCAGTTATTGCATAGTCCACACACACTCTTTGAGGCATCCTTTTGAGTGACCCCCCCTCCATTTACATATGTCGTGTGTATGTTGTGTGTAGAGAGTGGCAAGTTCGATCATTGCTATTTGTAAAAAACAATTAATAAGAAAAATGTGCGTGTGGTTGTCGCTGTAGGGTGGCCTCGTGTCAGGGACAGGAAATCGAATGCTATTTTGCCATTGATCACCATAGTATGGCACAGTAGGATTCCTTATAATGTGGTACAGGAAGGATGAGAGCCTATATGGTTTTCCATCTGAACAAAAGTGTGTGGACTATGGGAAAACTGCTAGGCGGTTGTACACTGCCATAAATTACAGGGTTTGTTTTGAATAGACTACCATTTTGCTGAATTTGTATTCAGTGGTCCACATGGCAAAATTGGCGCTGTCTGACTGTTTATATTTTTACAAAATTTGCATGCTCGCACTGCTCGCACTGCAACAGAGTTGGTAAAAATATGGTGCCTGATCAATGAATAATCTGCAGATGTCTAATTGTAGGATGCTTAATATTGTACTACTGTACGCTCGATGGTGTTTTATGCCCCTAACGTTGTCTTCCAGGCAGCGCTGCCACCGTCGACTTAAAGGCACCTTATCCTAAACCTAACCCTAAACTTAACCCATGCCTAACCATAGCGCCTTCCAGGCAGCGCTGCGTTGGGGGCATAAAACACCAAGAAAAACTACTGTACACTATACAAGGTTTCCTGAAAGGTTTTTTTTCTGCCCCCGTCACGTTACTGCCTGCTCTAGGGACATCGAAGTTCATGTTCAAGCTGGGGTCTGTAGAGTACCTTGAGAAATGTCCTTACATTATGGTGTTAAATAAATAAGTAAATAAAACGGAATTGAAATTTAATTGGATTCTCTTACACACTGAATGGAGTTGGAATCTGTACAGTCAGTTTAATCTTGATGCACTGTCAACACAACATACTGTATATAGAATATGAAAATGTTTATTTCCATAACAAAATGTACACCACCAAAACTCACTTTTCATCTGCTATTTATTTTCCACTGCCAATCCACATACCCTGGGTCAAACTTGATGGGTGTTTAAGAGAGAGGCAGGAAGTGCCCCTTTGCATTTTTTTATTCTCTTTGTTCAAACAATAATAAGAACGAACTCAGGGTATTATTTTAGCAGCAGCTTGTGTCTTTATCTCATACAAACAGTTTCCTCTCCATCTGAGCTCCACTTCCTGTCTCTCTAATGGCATCACAGAGAGAGAGAGAGAGAGAGAGAGAGAGAGAGAGAGAGAGAGAGAGAGAGAGAGAGAGAGAGAGAGAGAGAGAGAAAGAGAGAGAGAAAGAGAGATGTAAAGGGGTGGGAGGTAGAGACCTTAGTGTTTGGTCTCTGAAATAAGTAGACTGGGGGTGGTTGGGGGGGCTTGTAGGTTAATTTGCTGGTTCATTTTAGAGAGATGACAGTTAGTCTCAGCTGCGGTAACCAAGCTCAGCTGCTCTGTATGTATTCCTGCTCAAGGCTTTAACAGCATGTACTGTCAAATACAGGGCTTGTGCCTAAAAAACTGACCAAGAAAGTGATTGAATTCACCTCTGAGCCTGATTAGGAATTATCCAGAATTCATATATCTCTTGAAGATAAGCAACAGATTTGGATATCTACTGACTTGAATTGGGAATTGGCAGATGGATTTTTTTCTGAAGCAGAGCTCATGCGATCACTTGGCTCAGTGCAGTGCATGACAGGAGAAGCATGAATCCCTGTGAGTAGGTGCTCTTTGCGTTGGACTCTGCTGCTAACGTTTAACATTTCTTTATCCTTTTCCTCCACTTTTGTCTCATGGAGATGTTTTAAGATAAACAATTCCATTTAGCCTGGGTAGTGGAAATGAAGAGAAAGTTAAAGAGAGAAACTATCAAAAGGAGACATCTCTATTGACATGCTTACTTGCTTATAATGTATCATTCAGGTAGTCTTTTGAACTCAATAACAATGTTTACAGTTTGACAACTTTTAATATAATATCTGTGGGATTATTGATGATTAGTCTATTTCCTTGGTGTGCTTTTGAACAGTGATATTCATCAGCTTTTCTGCTGCTAAACAGTCCTCTTGTATGCAGTGTCTTCCCAGGTGAACCAGAAACCCTTAGAAGCATAACTGAGACCACATAAGTCTAAATAAATAAATAGAGTTATACCTATATAAAAAAAATACAGTTTAAGTATAGCTATGCTAAACTCTTCCCTATACTTTACACCTTTGAGAATGTAGATCTGTTAACTTTGTGTGTTGAAGCAAATGCTGGTTATATTTCGGTTATTTCTTTTTTTGTGGTCTAATCATTAGATTTTTCAGCAGTGAATTGCAGTACTGGCATTTACAAACGTATGGGTTATGGCTGGGTCTAGATTGTGATCTATGTTTTTGTTACACCATTCAAGAAAGAGGTGTTGCACCTGTTGCACATTCTGATTAACTATCAGCAACCATTATGTTTGTTCTGAGTTTTTATGAGACTGTTTGATTGGTTTTCAGTTGCGCTCATGTTGTTTTAACCTTGTTCTTGATTGTTGTCGTTTCCATGAACTCTTATGTGTGTGTGTGTGTGTGCGTGTGTGTGCGTGTGTGTGCGTGTGTGTGTGTGTGTGTGTGTGTGTGTGTTTGTGCGTGTGTGTTTGTTTGTGCGTGATCGCAGACGCAGTGTGCCTTGCCGTAGGCCCCACTCGTGGCATCTGGCCAAGCAGGCAGAGCCCCTGAGTGTGACTGGCACTTCCACTAGCCCTTCGGACATGCAGCTCCACCCTGCCCACTTCCCCACACTTTGGCATTCCAGCAACAATAATAGGTGGGTAAAACAAACACACACACAGTCGCCCTACGGGAAAACATTTGGCAGTGGACTGACATTAGCCATGGCCTGAGCCCACAAGAAGTAGGAGGACGTGAAAGAGGCAGCCTTGTCGGATCGTGGTGGCTACCATTTTTCCACATGCACCACATCATTGTGTTTGTGGTGTTTCCATAATGAAACAATCAGCAGGAAGCCCATGACCTCACATCCAATATCAACATTGTAGTCTGAGGACACTGTTGTTATTTTCAGACATTGATTCATGCATTCTTTGTTAGATCACCAGCAAAATGAGCAGAAAAACACAAAAAGGTTAGCGATTTTAGAAGCGTCCGAACTTTTGGATTTATTTGATTGGAGGAAAACGTTTTTTCTGAAAGGAAAAAGGAAGGAAAGGCAATCTGTCTGTCCGTCTGCTTGTATTACTCTGGCATGAGAAAGTAAAGAAAGAAAAAGGATGGAACCAGGCACATCTTAGCCCCCTGTTTTGGGACAATGCCAAAAAATACAATGGAAACATAGTATAATGTACAGACAGCACAGCCACAGTGGATAATGACACTTAAGAGTTCAATTGCTAAGCATGGGAACCAAGAGTACCACACCACAGTTACAGCCGATTTGATTCTGATATACATACCATCATTTTTATATTTGGAACAAAGCAGTGGTATAGTCTAGTTAGCTGTAGTGGGTATACTGTGATGCAGTCTAGTTAGCTGTAGTGGGTATACTGTGATGCAGTCTAGTTAGCTGTAGTGGGTATACTGTGATGCAGTCTAGTTAGCTGTAGTGGGTATACTGTGATGCAGTCTAGTTAGCTGTAGTGGGTATACTGTGATGCAGTCTAGTTAGCTGTAATGGGTATACTGTGATGCAGTCTAGTTAGCTGTAGTGGGTATACTGTGATGCAGTCTAGTTAGCTGTAGTGGGTATACTGTGATCAACCCAAAATGTTAATACTTATCCTTACCCAAGTGGGTATACTGAGATGGTGATGCTTTTGAGGTGGGTATACTGTGTAGTCCTGCATATCACGTAGACTACACCACTGCAACAATGGAACTGATAACTTATTGTCTGGTGGTGAATTAGAGACCATCTGGAACTGCCAAACCCAGGAGATTACAAATTGGTCTGCTCATTGATATTTTCCTAAAAGTCCCCTTATCCAAAAGACAAGGTCCATTGTCAAGTAGTTTGTCTGTAGATGTTAACTTTTAACTGAAACCTTTAAGTGTCCAGTGACTCAGTGTTGTACTGTAGATTCCATTACAGAGTTTACCTGTAACTAAATATCTGATGCCCATAAAAGGCTGTCCTAACAGGCTGTCTCACCTCCAGTGGAATGCATTCACATGGGTCATGTCCTGTGATGGTCAGAGTCGAGGGCTGGGTAGAGAATTTCGGCGATTTCCCATGTGGAAGACCTCATTTCCTCTCTTCCTGGTCCGAGCCTTTGAACAGATACACTGTCGGAATGGCTTATGAGAACTTTCCATAAAGCTTTCATACAATATTATTATGTATTATTATTATTATTATTGTTATTATATATCTGAATTCTGTGTCTTTTTAGTAATATCTTGACATGTCACTGTTGTGTTGTAGTGTGATGATTTTAGCATGATGCAGAGAATCTGTTTTGTGGAACCATTTACACATTTGAAAGCCACAGCTTTTTTTCTTGGTGCATCTCTTTCTCTCTTGTCTACAGTGATCTGTCTATGCAGTGGAGGCCTCTCTCACGACACCACAGCAATTCAGGGGGCAGCATGGAGAGTCTCGAGACCCCGCCCCCACCCAGCCAGAGTTACTTTGATAGCCAACTGTCACCGGTCGACCCAGCTATTTTCAACAACAAGAGAGATTCCGCCTACAGTTCCTTTTCTGCCAGTTCTAACACTTCAGACTATACAGTGTCCCTGAGACCTGACGTTTCCAGCTCAATGGACAATATCCTGCAGGGCCTGGGTCCAGGCCGCTCAGAGCTGCGACCACCCTCCTCGGCCAGTGGTCCAGGAGACCTGCAGGAAGAACCTGGAAGTCTCAAATCGAGGTTGGCCTTTCTCAGGCCTGAGGCAAAGACCAGGCCTTCGTCGTACAGCTACGAGGACGAGCACAGAGGACCCCCACAGCCCCCGGCAAGAAAGGACAGCTTCAGGGCCACCAGAGCCCGGCCAGGGGTATTAGACAAACGCTGCACGTCTGCCCCCGTGGGTATTCCTACCCCACCTAGCTGCCTGGTGGAGGATCAGCAGCGAAGACACACAATTTCTGAGGAAGGAAATGGTTTTGAAAATGGAAAAATAGGAAGATGGAAGGATTCTAAAGGTAGCAGTTTAGAACCATACTACATCATCACCTCAGACACAGAACCTTGTGCACACCGGGGTCAGGGTGAAGAAAGCAAGAACAACTTCCAACAGAATCACCTTCAAAATCTGCAGAAGGGAGCACCCAGTCCAATGCCCCAATTAACAGAGAGCCTAACGGCAGAAAGTGTCACTGAAAACCCCCTAGATGTCCAGTTTAAGCCAGAGAACAATCATTTATTTGGCTCTCACCAATACAGTCCCACTGAGAATCCGCCAGCTCCCCAGGTCCAACTGCTTGAGTTCTGTGACAATCAAAGTGACGGGCCTTTGTTGGACCGTAGCAGATGGTCACAGCCACTCTCGCCACCACCAGTGGAGCAGGGAGACCCTAGTAGCCCAGATTCCATATCTACAAACAAGTGGAGTGGAAGCAGGTGTTCCACACCAGGGTCTAGTGATGTCCCCAGGTGGGTGAAGCCAAGTGTAGACACAGAAGTCCTGAATGCATCAGTTCCCCCGCAGCACATCTGGGGCCGCTCCGTAAGTGTACCAGGTGAACAGGTGAATGGATTCCCCAGCTCTGCGAGATCAGCGTCATCCTACTCACCTGCGTTAGAACAGCAATTTCAGCCTATTAGTTCCGCTGTCAGTATGGATGCCATGCTGGAAGAATGCCACGAAAACAAGGATAGAGGAAAACGAGATGAAGTCGAAGAAATCCTGAAGCCATATCAGAAGTCCAGTGCCGCGAGGCAATTGCGGTCGTCAAAGTCGCGCCGTCGCAACGAGCGCTTTGCTACCAACCTCCGCAATGAGATCCAACGCAAGAAGGCGGAGCTGCAGAAGAGCCGAAGCCCTGTTGGGTTGTTGGATTGTGGAGAGACCGTAAAGGAGGAGGAGAGCAGTGATTTCCTGGTAGAGAGAGAAGAAACCCTCAAGAGAGGAGACATTCTGATACCATCATCAGAGAGACAGCCATCAGATTATCCGGGTAACCCTCATGTGAGCCACTCGGGACATGAGGAGTTCCCTTCTTCAGAGCAGCTCAGCAAACAACTAGTCTCAACCTCCAGCCTTCCCACTGCCATCCCCCACCAGCCGTTAGTGTCTCCCCCTCGTGACCAAAGACCTTCAGGGCTTGACGCAGCCTGCATTGTTGAGCACCTGCCCCCTAAATTGGATTATGGGAGGAAGGCGGAGGAGGAGGTGACCGGTGCCAGTAAGGCCCGGCGTTGGCGTTGGGCCCCAGGGAGCAAGCTCCAGCCTGAGACGGATCTGGCTGAAAAGAGACGGGTTAAGGGGGAAGTGCCGTCACCCCCAAGCCATAGCGCGGCACCTCCGAGAACAAACCCACCCCCTATTAGCCGCTCATCCAGCCGAACAGTTGAGAGTGACATCCTCCCGTTCGCTGACCGCAGGAAGTTTTTTGAGGAGACTAGCCGCAATCTAAGTCATTCCGTCTCAAATCTCTCAAGGATGAACATGCCGCCGCAAAGAACAGAGAGGCAGTGGTGTCAGCCCCATACGTCTTCTCTGGATCCAGCTAGACCGTCATCTCAGCTAGCCTTCAGAAGGTTCTCCTACCAGGGAGGCCTCCAACAGGATGGGCTTTATAGACCAACTGGGGAGAACCGAATGGATAACAGAAGGCAATTTGTAAACGAAAGCCAAGAGAGGAATAGAGGAAGAGATAGAGCATGTGATAGTGTCGAGGAAAATGATCTGGAGAAACTGAGGGAGGCTGCCAGAGAGAAGGTGAGGGAGTTGGAGAAGTTGAGAGAGATGGAAAGAGAGATGGAGCTAGAACAAGAAAGAAAAAGAGAAAAAGAGATTCAATCAGAGCTTCTGCAGAGGGAATGGGCGATGGAAAGAGACCTTGTCAGTAAAATAGACCGTTTACAGCTGACTGACAAACACCCAGAGCACATAAACACATACAACGAAGAGAAGTGGGAAATGGAAGGTGAATCTCCGTGGCGTGACCACGGTTTTTACGGTGACTCTGCAGCAAAACCTGTGATTCAGGACTACCGCCACAGACCACACCATAGTCAGTCCCTGCAACCATCCCACTGTTATCAAACCAATGGCCATGCAGATTCTGATAACATTTGCTCTGCCTTTAACCCAGTGGGTGTTCCAGTTCACTCAAACACCCAGAGTACACCACCTCAATACACCCAGACTACACCGCCTCAAAACACCCAGACTACACCGCCTCAATACACCCAGACTACACCACCTCAATACACCCAGAGTACACCGCCTCAATACACCCTGAGAAGCTACACCCCCCCAGAGGTGAGGATATATTTCTGTCTGTTTATCTATCTATTTATCTTTCTATTTACCGGTATTTATCTTTCTATCTATCCATCTATCTATCTATCTATCTATCTCTCTACCTACCTATATTATAAATGTGTTTTGTATATTTACAACAAATGCCGTAGTAAGTAATTAAGTTGAATGCATTGTTGCTTGAGAAATTAGCAAAAATATCAAAACATGTAATGCAATCTTGCCATGGATCCTGGATCTGCAACAAAGTTCAGTAGGTTCATCCCTAGACAATGCTCCATCCCTCCACCAAACTGAAAGTCTCTAGAGATATTGGCTGTGTATCCAGGGATATGGTCATACCATGGCATGCATTGTCCTAGTTTTAGAATATTTTATGACAAATTCTTTGCCTTCGATATCCTGTTGACCTGGATTTTCTGATTTCACGACTCTCAGGCTACCAGTCAATCTTTTAGAATTCGCTATGTCTTGCTGTGCAAGGTTTGTGGTTGAATAACGTGTTAAATTTCTTCTACAGGCATATCCTGTTAGTGAGCGGGAACAAACAAAACTAAACAGGAAGTTCAGCTTGACTGAGAGGTGAGGTCATGTCCTGTTATTAATGTCCTAGCAGAGTTAACCGAGCTTGACCTCTTCTAAATATTGCGTGAGAAGGCATTCAGGGCATTTGCTAATTACCATAAAAATTCCTCCCTTGTAATCATAGCTAAATATTTATTGCCTCCCAGGGGATAGAGGACATATTTTTGTGTGGGATAGAATGAGAGGGGACACAGTTTGTATAGCATGCTAGAACAAGACAATGGAAAGGGGATAGACATGCACTGTATTCACTCAGGTATTTCCTTTCTCAGGGACTACGCACAGTGCAGGCAGGACAGGCTTGCAAATGGTGTTGTTTACCAGGGGTACCATGGGCAAAGGAGGAACAGGGTTCCTGTTAGCAGCCAGTCCGATTGTTTTTTTTCTTCACCGCTTCGCAGTCGTGCGATGTCTGAAAACAACCTCAGCGTGGATCAGTGGTCCTCTTATAGGGGAGGAATGTCCAAATCGCCTGTCTTAAAAGAGGAGGAAGGCAGAGCTTTCTTAACTCTACCCAAACAGAAAGCTTCGCCCCCACCTCGCCCTCCTCCTCCAAAATGGGACCAGTTCTATCGACGGAGGGCTTCCCACCACAGTCTCTTCCCATCGTCCACTCCGCCCCTGTCCTCAACCCTGCACTCCCAGCCAAAGGTCAGCCCCTCCTCACACCTGAGCGCTCCTGAGGTGACCAGACAACGGGCGTACAGTTTGCCGCCAAGGGAAGGTCCAGTCAGCTGCCATCCCTGTCAGGAGCGTCCACCTCCAGCCCCGTTCAGCAACAACCACTCACAAAGAGCCTTCAGACCAGTGGTCCCGGCCCCGAAGGAGAAAATCACACCGTTTATTCCACCTGAGCAGTGCACCCGGTAAAGGCTGACATATACACAACATAATCTCAACATAATCTCAATGTATCCATATCCAACTTACTATATACACAACATAATCTTAACGTATCCATATCCATATCCATACTGTATACACAACATAATCTCTCACACAGCCATGTTAAACTTTACAACTCATACATTCCCAAAACACAGCATTCAACTAAGTTACATTTGAAATAAATGTTAGATGTTTTATTTAGTAATAAACCACAAAACTTTACTTATCATATACAAACAAAATTTTTATTCTACCAAGCCAAAGGAAAATGGTATGGTTAGAGTGTTGCTGCTTAGTTGTCACATTGTGATGTTCATTCATTTACATTAACTACTTTCACCAGATTATTTGATGCTGGAACGCAGGAAGATCAAAGTCCGCCGACAGTCCTGAAGCCTGTATCTTGGAAACACAGGGGAACTGCAGAGTGGGACTGCAGCGCAACACAGGAACACTTCAGCAGGGACAGCAGTCCAGGACTGCCACCTGGTGCATCAATACATAAGGACAATAACACCTATGAAAGGGAGCTTACGCCAGAGTCTTACCTCACTATGGACCACCTGTTGCCCCAGCAACAGCAGCATCAGCATCATCAACAGAGAAGAGGGTCTGGTACCCCACAGCTATGCTACAGGCAGCAGGAGCCCCCCAAAACATGCACTGAGCCTGCTAGACAGGAACCAGATGCCCCCATTGAGACAGACATCGATGAACTGTCTGAAGGGGAGACTCTGGAGGACTGTAAAAAGCCAGAGCTCCAGGGGGAGATGCAATGCTTTGCATGCCCCATAACTGTGCTGGAGACAGACGTGGATGCACTTACACAGACGGAGGCCCCAGAGGTAGAGGCGAGGATGGGTCCAAAGACATCTCCAGCGGAACACCTTCCTCTGGAGCGCAGTGGAGACACACTTGAGAGGTAGGTAGAGTGGGTAGGAAATTAGTTGTTCTAAAATTCCCTTCAAAAAGGTTTTGCGTTGGTCCTTGTCTATACGTAACTATAAGTTAAACAGTAATGTATCGGACCAGGGCCCGACATTAACTTTAAAATGTGGTCACCAGCTTGGCAACCAGGTATAAGCTTGTGCGAAATCCAACCATCCAACCATCGTCACCATCGTCATTCATTTTAAGTTGTGAGTGTTAATAAACTATTAGCCAGGCAGTCGTTAATGCCGAGCCCTGCAGATGCATAAAAAAGTGTGTGGAATGCCTGTCCTGTCTAATCCCTTATTACCCTCCCACACAACAGGTCATCTGGGCCCAGTTCAGATGGAATGCAGCCCCATGGCACCACATATTACAGAAAGTCTGCTGCTAATACCCAGCTATTCAACCAAATGAACACATCCCTGAACATGAGCAACATTGAAGATGAGGAGCTCAACTACAAAGTAAGAATATATATTATAGGAGCATTGACATTCCATGCCAAGTCAAAATCTACAGAATTCCCATAAATATATATATATATATATATATATGCACAGGCATAATTTCAGGGTTCAATGGCAAACAAAATTTTGAGTGTTTACATACCGTACATATTTACATTAACATAACAAGACTTGGGGGTGTTCCTGATTAGCAGTGATTAGAATCATAATCTGGTGCCAGGATGTTGGCTGCTCATCAGGGCAACAAGGGCTGTGCCGTCAGTCCAAACTGACAGAAGTGCCACTATGGTTATGAATATGGTTACAGGTATATTATTTAGCAGACAATTTTATCCAATGCAAGATACGGTGTATCAATCAACTATCTTATACTATGTAGTCAGTTGCAGAGAATTTCTGCATTGCTAAAGATAGTAGTATGTATGTATGTATGAAAAATACTATGCCCACAACAACCTTATCCAATGTCCAAAAAGTGTGTTCTCGCCTAGAGAACACAGAAAAAAGTCAACTTCTATTTTAGTTCTCCCATATTATAGTTAATTTTAAAACAAAGTAGCTAGATTTGGTCATGATGAGGCAGAGGCATCTGAATAAAGGCTCCAAAAGCCAAATTTATTGTTTAAAAATGACAGCTGATGTCAGTTTTGTGATTTCAGTGCTTCCACGATTTCGAATGGCAAAGTCTCATACATTCATGTGTAGTGAGATATTGAAGGTGATGCACTGATTTCCTGTTTTATTAAACTCTTGACAACTCTCCAACTCTTCTCCAACTCTTGACACTAAAACACCCTCAAGATATTTTTTTAGAGAATGGTTCCAAAGACTAAAAACAAGATGATCTTATGAGTTGTGCATGATCCCTAGATCTTGCTCTTGGCTGTTAAGGGAAATATGCTTGAACTTTCATGATATTTTGACATTCTCCGTTCTCCTGGGTGGCTTTGCTCATAGCAAAAAGGTTGGGCATTTTCATTGCATGTATGTGCTGAGAAACTTATTTGAAAATGGAGGTCTTAAATTATGCATCAATGCTATCATCACACTTGTATGGTAAAGTGTTGTGGAGCCCTTAATTAAGATTCAAAATCAAATTGATTTCATCCTTTTGTATCGTTAACTGAAAAAGTGAACGTCTCTGTTCACATAATTTTTTGGGGTCATATAGTCTTATTAATGAATATACTCAGGGTCAAAACGCTGGCCTTCATTAAAGTCATAATTTAACACTCACTTCCAATTAGGGTCTTTGGCACAAACCTGTCTGCCCTTTCAGCTTAGCCTGGAATCTTCCATAGCAATAGCCATCCTGCTGGAGGTTCTATTAGCCTTGTAACCTTTGTGTCCATGTGATGTTCAAACCCTTAGCGCTAACTTTCTGTTATTTTTAAATATCTTTTGCTATTAAATAATGTAAAATACATTGTATTATCTGTTTTGTTTTTTTGCGATCAAATGTTAATTATTAAACTAAATGACCAAATCACAAATTTGCTAAATCGAATTGGTATCAAAAGAATACATTCACTTACTGAAAGTCATTAGTATCTAACTAGAATACCTTGTACTATTTGTTAATATTATTTCTCTGTGTGCTGGTTGTTTTGCAGCGACAGCTGATGGAGAGTTTGCGTAAGAAGTTAAGTGTGCTGCTGGAGGCACAGCGAGGCTTGCAGGAGGACGTCCGAGCCAACGTCCAGCTGGGAGAGGAGATCGAGGCTCTGGTGATGACCGTTTGCAAGCCCAACGAGGTGGACAAGTTCCGTATGTTCATCGGTGATCTGGAGAAGGTGGTGAGCCTGCGACTGTCACTCTCAGGCAGGCTACTGCGCGTGGAGAGTGCCCTAGACTGCCTCGGTGTGGAGACAGGCCACCACGAGAGGGTAAGATGGAAAAGACATACAGTATATATTTGTTTGCAAATATTGCCGTACATGAATAGGCGCGTCCCCAAAACACTGTACGTGGCACACAGTTGCCTTTTATATGAGTTATCTGTAAGGTGTGCACCCAGAGATACTAAATGTTATAACCAAAGACAGTTAGTGAGATTTTCCCTCTTTCTTCTAGTCAAGTCAAGTCAAGTCAAGTCTGAATGCGCTATATAAATAAACTTGACTTGACTTGACTCTTTCTTCTACAAATATAATCAAAGCATTCTCACTGTATGTTGCACATGGATAATCAATGCATTCCTCCTTGCTGCTGTGCTGCATGTTGCTCACCTGGATATTTTGGTCCACAGCTCCCCCTACTGGAGAAAAAGCAGCAACTGCTGCTGCAGCTGGGAGAAGCCCAGGAGCTGAAGGAGCACGTGGACCGACGGGAAGAGGCAGTAGGGCGCGTGCTGGGCGGCTGCCTCACCCCGGAGCAACTGCGCGACTACAAACACTTTGTGAAGATGAAGGCCGCCCTCCTGGTGGAGCAGAGGCAGCTGGACGACAAGATCCGTCTGGGAGAGGAACAGCTCCGGGGCCTGAGGGAGAGTCTGGGCTCCGGGGGAGTGCTGGACTATGGGCATTAGTTGAGGTTAAGACAGTGGTCAGGTCAGAGGTCAAAGGTCAAAGGTCAGGTAGGACAGGATGCAGGAGACATCCGCAGGTTAATCAGAAAGGTGTGAAATGAAGAGTGCTTAGCTCCTCAAGGACACTATATGTTATCCTTTCACATTTGCTTTTGCATTTTGTGCCTTTTTCCACAGGATTTGTTTGCAAATATTGCCGTACATGAATTACCGGTAAGCGCGTCCCAAGAACACTGTACTTGGCACACAGTAGTTGACTTATATGAGTTCTCTGTAAGGTGTGCACCCAGAGATACTAAATGTTATAACCAAAGACAATTAGTGAGATATAGTTTGGTTGTGTATGTCCTTCTGATCTAAATTGAAGGTGTCTTAATGCACTGCTATTTATTTATTTATAACTGTTGGCTGAGAAGCCATCAGAAACTTGTATGCTAAGAAATTATACAAGGCAAGTTTATTTATAGTGCATTTCATACACAGAGGAAATTCAATGTGCTTTGCAAATAAAAGCAAAGAACTAAGAGAGAACAAAGAAAACTGGCAACATCCTGAGCATCTATGATACCATCCAGAAGTTGGCTACCGAGCTGAACTGAGAACAGTGTTATAAGGAAGAATGTTCTGAATTTTCTGCACATTCACTACAAGCCCCTTAACAAAAGTAAACAGACAATGGCTGTTGGATCAAGTGCAAAAGGCCACTGCTGCTGTTTTATCACAATTATGAATTATGTAATTTGCTGTTTGAGCTGGTAAAAGAAACCCTTGCAGTGAGTTAGTCACTGTTTCTGAGATATTCTGTAGACAGTTTAAAAAAAAAAAAAAAAAAGATGTTGTTCACTGGTTCAATACAACATGTAGCATTCTTGCCATGTATGACCCATAACCACATCAGGATTACTACTCCCGTCAAACCCCATTGAGATTAATTCCATTTGTGGACTATCGGCGTTGGCCGACTTTGGACTAAACAAAGTCAACTGTTAAACAGCTAGAGTGGTGTTGTAAAAAAAAAAATGCTATCTGGTCCAACAGTCACTTTGTAAGATTAGAAGTTCCCAAATGTTTTAAATCAACAATAATGTCAAGAGTTTGTGGATTATTATATGGATAATTGTGCTTTGTAGTTTATTGTGTTATTGTTTTTTAATTGCTGGCAATTATTTAATTTTTGTGCAAATGTTATAGGATCAAACTTCATGACTAAAGAGGACCAGATTGAAACCGCACAGTCATGGATTGCAAAGACAAACTGGAGTCTGTTCTATGTAAGAAATCTCTCTACATAAGAGAGGCCAGAGACACTAACAAGCCATGGGCATCCTCATGTCACTCATAATTACTTTTGTCTGTATGATTGATGTGTCGCTGTTGTGGTCTTGGTTTGTCTCTAAATTGCTTATACATTCTTGAAATGCCTTTCCGCTCATCTGGAACTAGACTCAATTCTTTGCCTCGTTCATGAAAGCACCCTATACCCTGCTGTCATTGAAATGTCCAGGGGTGATTAAATGTAGTTTGAGACTTAGCCAAACCAAAGCCCTGCCATAACATTTTTGTCTGAATCATCCAGAACACTAACAGTTTCAATAACTGACCCATTCAGATGTCATTTTTATGGATACATTAAAACTATTGCTTAAGAAACTGAAGAGACTGAGATAGTTGCTGCTATATGCTCTGTTGTGTAATATTAGTCCAAAATTCAAAGGAAGGAATGGCCTTGATTTGTGTGTTGGTGTATGACCCTACAAGGTTTTTTATTATGTACATACTCTGTACCATTTGTTTGTATAATTACACTGTAACATCTCTTGTTAACAACTGGAAAATCTTGTTGATTGGACAACATTATGATTAATGCATGTGTGTCATTTTCTCCAGCAAGGAATATCTTTGTATCAATAAAAATCTAAATGTGTCCACAACAGTAACATTATTCAATTTTATTAAGTAATTAATCTTTCAGTACCATCTATATATATATATATGTATATATATATATATATATATATATATGCTGGAAAGCAAGTTTGCAGGTTTTATGCTCTGGAAAACGTGCATCTCCCAACTCTTTTAAGTGTCTGTTCCTTTCTTACTGGTGAACTCAAGTCAGAGATCGCAACACCTAGTAATGCTTTTGCTTAAAATATACAGCAATGCCATTAATTATATGAAGTGCAGCGGTGAAACTGGATGATACCATACTCATTAAACTCACTCATCTCAAGTTGTAGGCTTGCCTATAGCTTTTTCCATGTCTTTTTCAAGCGTTTACCATATCAGTCAAGGACTTTGAGGACATAATGTCAATATATTTCCTGTATGATCCAATATAAAGTTTTATCACACCCTTCATCTTTGTTGTCCATTGTAAAATGCTACCAGGATGAACCGCATATGAACACACACACACATTACATTACACACTGTGTGCTGAGTGTGTTTCACTAAATTACGGATTGGGATAAATGCAGAGACCAAATTTCCCTCACGGGATCAAAAGTATTATACTTATACTACAATACGAAGTGAGTTTGTGCTCTTTGTTACTTCTGTATGCCCTTGCAGTTTCCTCTAGAAAGTGGTCAGTATCACTGCCTCCAACAAGGTACATAAATATTGGAGTCAAGGATAACATTTGCACATTGAATCAGGTAAACCAAGTGCTTATTATATGCCATAGGCATATACTAGACCAAGCCCTCTCTACCAGGCCTGCAAGGGTTCAAAAGCAAAGGACACTGTTTTGAAGTATGCTCATCTATTGCCATACAGCACTGTGCTTATATTATTCCACTGGTCTCACAGACCTCCAGCCTCCAAAGGCAGGTTGTGACCTCTTAATACTTCCTCTGCTTTTAGCCTACATACCCTAAACCTGTGCTTCCAAAACATGGGCTGTGGGACATGCTGCACCTCTGTAAGAGTTAGTACACTCAAAGGATAGTATTTTAACATTTCAAAACACAAACACAATGGAAAAGCTTTGCCTTACAACCACAGACTTAGAGCCGCTGCACTGTACAGAGCAGCAACACACAGTGTAGCTTTGGCAGGGGTGCTGAGCGAGCAGCCCAGCCTGCTTGTGTTGTTTCAACGGCATTATCAGATCAGGGGAGCAGGAAATGTGGTGCATCACCCATTTGGACACACAGTGGGTCAGCTCCCCCATCCCAATAATGTCACCCCTTGCCCTCTATCCAAAACAGAAAGAGCCTTTCCTGTCAGGCCAGTGCGACATTCGCTGGCTGGTAAAGTGGCCTCGCACAAATTGTCGACTGTTGAGGTCTCAAAGTCCTGCCTGTTCCTCCTACATGGTCCAAGTATTGCTTTCAGTGTAACACACCTAACACACCTCCCACTCCCACATCCCTCCCAAGACCTGTTTCCTGGTATGACTGTTCAGAGTAATAAAAAACATCCTACCTCTCAGTAGCAGCGTTTATAAGACAATGGGAGTGCCTTAAACTGCAGTGCCTGTAGATTATACAGTAAAATAGTACCTGTAGACCATATGGTACAAATACAGTAAATCACACTGCAAAAATACATTTTAACTAATCTTATATTAAGATGAAATAATCTATTTGGGATTGTTTTTTAGTATGAGGAGACTTAGCACTCTTTCGAAACATCATTTTGACTTAATTTAGGAAGACTTTGACTTGGAGTCTTATCAAGACAAATTTACTTAAAGCACTGGCAGACAAATTTGCTTGTTTTCAGGATGAGACGTCTTAAAAGAAGTCAAACTCTTCTTAAATTAGGACAAATGATTTTACACAAAAGTGCTAGGTAACAGTGTTAACTAGATGTTTTGCTCTTGAAATAAGATTGCTTGGTTAGATTGTATTAGATAAGCCATTTTTGTAGTGTAATGTCCAATTTAACTACAGGATTGTGCTCCGTTTTACTGCTGATACTTTCTTTTTTTTAATATTGCCTGTGCTTTTGGACATGTAAGTTTCAGTTTTGTTTTTTACAGTTAGTGACCTTTATAATGCAATGATATTGAGAAATCACATTTCTTGCCTCTTTGTTCTTGTTACTGCACTTTGTACTGCCTTGTTGTCACATATCCAGCAATAACTAACTAAACTCATGTGCTAATGAAAACACTGGTGTTCTTATAAATAAAACTGACTTGGAACCACATCATGCAGTCAACCTCATCAAGTACGCTAGTCTTTGATGAGTCTGCCTCTTTATAACTGTCTTTCATAGTGGATGATTTTATAATGTATTGTATAGTGAACATTTTACATTGTACCACATAAATCATATTAACCTAGATAACCATTAAATGGATTCCATGGATGCCTCCACCTGACCTTTTATATGGCAAATTAGTTTATAGTTTCACTATATTCATGACTCCTTGTCACCCACTATAGGCCATGGGTAAGTTGAATATAGGCTATATCACATCTCATATGCACCCTCACTCTCGCTACAAGACATGTTATAGTTTTATTTGAATATGTAATGTTAAGATGCCGTAAAGTTTTGCTGTGGAAAGTCCTTTTATGTGACTCTCTGGCTCATGTCTGGCTCATAGCTCATATCTGGCTAAATGTCCCCATAGTATTACTGCATTGTGCAGTATGAGTGGGGAAAACCGATGAGACACAGACAAGTGTGTGTGTGTGTGTGTGTGTGTGTGTGTGTGAGAGAGAGAGAGAGAGAGAGAGAGTGGTGGTGCTACATACACAGTGCACTACTTACACTGATACTGATACTGATACATACATACACACCCACGGATACTTCTCACATCATCAGATATGCTTCTCATTCTTCTGGCTTGACCTCAACACCCACAAGATCACTGCTGGAAATTATACTACAGGCACCAACGTGGAATAATACATGACTTCCCCCTCACTAGTCACTAAGGAAATGCAAAGCCTACGCAACATCCATGCACAGGACAACATGTTTATGATATGGCTACTACAGAAATAATAATGATAATGATGAATACTGTAAGCTTTTCCTTTGAGTGAGTTGGACTGCAGTCAGTGTCACTGAGAGTGGCCTAATCCTCACCTCTGTGAGCATCTCGTCCCATGGCATCTCGTCCCATCCCTAATCTCGAACACACATCATCTTCCATTGTTTTGCTTGCTGTTTTGTTGCACTTTGCACATCTGTTCTATGGCCATTGCTAATGAAATGAACATTAACTAGCCCTTGCATTACGTCTGGTGGTGAGCAAAAGATGAAAGCTGCAAACGGTCAATTGTACAATCTCTTGGTCACTGTAGTTATCATTGGGGAAGAATTTCTGAGACCTCAGTGAGAAACTGAATGAGGCCCACTGTACATAACATTGTTTCTTACATTCTCTAGCTGAAGTTGAACTTTCTTATTTGACTGTTTGACTGTTTGAAGCTTGCAGGCTTGCACATGCTATAAATACACACAGTGCACACTATAACCAAACAAAGTAAAGAGATACATGGAAAAGAGTAACAGCAAGCTAAACATAAATTACACAAGATTTGTTGGGTATACTGTGGTATGTGTGTGTACTGAGTTTTATTCTTCCGGATTGTTTATTATTGTGTTTTTTTGTGTGTCAATGGCTGCATGAAGTTGCTCGAGGTCACCGAATACTGTTGGTTGGGAAAAAAAGTAATAAATTGGTGCTACCTAATGTGAGTTATGCTGCTAATGACTAGTGAAGCCAGGCAGCTATAAAGCTATGCTCATGGGGCCTGTGCCTTTGGTTTCTTGGTGTTTTATGCCCCCAACGTTGTCTTCAAGGCATCATTGCCTGGAAGGCACTAGGGTTAGGCATGGGTTAAGGTTAGGGTTAGGGTTGGGGTTAGGTTTAGGATAAGGTGCCTTTAAGTCAGCGGTGGCAGCGCTGCCTGGAAGACGACGTTGGGGGCATAAAACACCATTGAGCGTGCTTTTGTGCCTCTTCAGCTCAAAATGTCCAGTGTTATGCAACATGAACAGAGATACTACACTTGTTCAACAGTAATTGTGAAGAAACAGCGTACATCCTGTGTTTGTAGCTTAGGCTGTCACCAACCCCTGTTTTCCTCGGTCCCTTCCTGTCAAGTCCATACCACAGTGAACTTATCTTCTTTCGGAGATTAAAATATGACGTTTTTTTTCTAAAAAAAGATTATTGAGCATTGCAATGGTTATACAGCGAGGGAAATAAGTATTGAACGTGTCAAATTGTTTTTCATTAAGCAGATCAGTTTGGCATCTTTCCGATAGAGAAAATTTGGAGCCGTTCGCCAACAAGGTTTAGAAAGAAAAAATTAGATAGTACAGGAAATATGTTGAAGCTGTTATTACAAATAAAGACTTTTCCACAAAGTATTTAAGAAATTTTAGTAGATGCGCTTTTTTTTTTTGCTAGTCTGGCCTTGAATTTCTTATCAATAGCAAATGTCCGAGCATACAAGGCTAAAACTGAAAGTACAAGCAAGAAATTACCAGCATTTATCATATTAATTTCATACATTATGAATATGTATTTGTTAGTGTGATATTGCAACAAATATCCTACAAAATCAAAGATCATCAACGTGTCATAGTTAGAAAAAAAAATGGAAGAATAACCCAGAAAATAACAGAAATAAACATATAAACAGGAAAGGACAATTGTTCAGCAATGGGTTGGGCTTCACTGAGAAAAGGAAGGAAATCAGTCTGATACCATTTTAGGCTACTAATCAAAAGCCTCTCACTCTCACTTTATGAGAACAGGAGCCACACATATTTCCCTCTTAATCCAGCCAAGGTGTCACACAGGTAAGCATGTACCTTGGTTAAATTCTTGTTTCTAAAAACATAGACTTCAGGTAGCCTGTTATGTTGCTATTGTTGTCTTTTTTTAGATTTGAAAAAAAGGTTGCTTTTATGTGATCTACACCAGTGTTTTTCAACTTTTTTTGTGCCACGGCACACTTTTGACACTTAAAATGTCACACGGCACACTAACATCCTGTGTGAAGAAAAAATAAACATACCATAGCCTAAAATTTCAAATAATACACAGATATGGCCTTATTATGGCTTCTATGCAAGACCTGCTCAATAAAACAAGCGCCCTCTTTTTTATTTGTAGGTGACTATATCTAATTTAATTGTTGTTATGAACTGGATATGTGATGATTCTGTGAATACTGGATATGGGGCCCCCGTTGTACAATGCCTGCATACCACAAATAGTGCAATCATACAATCAATGACAGTATGTGGTTATACATTCTTTGAACAGTTGCTTTTCTGGACCAGTGAGTGACATTTGGGTAATTCTGGCACACCTGATGATCTCTCACGGCACACTAGTGTGCCCCGGCACAGTGGTTGAAAAACACTGATCTACACCATAGTCCCTTGTTATATAATTGACATAATGTAAGTCACTTTGGATGAAAATTGTCTGCTAAATGAATAAATGGAAATATAATTCAATAACAATTTGCATAGTACAGGCCAAAAGTTTGGACACACCTTCTCATTCAATGCGTTTCCTTTATTTTCATGACTATTTACATTGTAGATTCATCAAAACTATTAATGAACACATGTGGAATTATAACAAAAAAGTGTGAAATAACTGAAAACATGTCTTATATTCTAGTTTCTTCAAAGTTGCTATTTTTTTTTTAATTTAATACCATATTCAACAAGCCATAACTTGACAAATATTCATCTGTGGGCCAAATTACTTTGCATTCATTCATAGTTCGATGCCTTCAGTGAGAAGCTACAATGTAAATAGTCATAATTTAGTGACACCAGTCGGCCTGTAGATGGCCGGAAACAGTTTTCTCTGAATATCTCGAGAACTGTTGGGCCTAGGATGACCCAATTATTTTCGTATTTTGGTCTTCAGGCACTATGTCAACTACATATCAGCTACACACAGGCATACACACATATACACACACACACACACACACACACACACACACACACGCGCACGCACGCACGCACGCACGCACGCGCGAACACATGCGAGCACACACACGCACATACACATAAAAACACATACACACGCACACTATGCACAAACTCATTTACATACATAAAAGTTGCAAGAGTAGGGGATAGAGTAGGAGATGGAGACAAATTGACAAGAGTTATTTATTTTTGCGGAGTGAATGTGCAGGGTCATATTTTGCACCGCTTTGTGGTACCTCTAATTCATATTAATCCAGTTCATTCATACTTATGCTCGTCACAACAGGTTTCGAAATGTGTTGCATTTTGACAAAGCTCATATTCATACATTCAGATTGATACATTCACACATCCACCGATTCATCCCTCTATCTAATCCTTGAGATTGAGGAAGGAGCCATCATGTTTTTTTCATAGCACACACATGCACACATCTCACACACACATACACAGAGGCACTCGTGATGTACATATATACACAGTATGACGGTGTGAATAAATGTATGTGTGTACATGTGTGGATTTACACTTGTGTGTGCAGGTGAGTAGGGAGAGTGCACACACTCAACATTTATAATTCAATTACATTCTATAACTGTGACATCTGTGTCTTTCCCTACCCCGGGAGAACCCCGACGAACCTGTCAGCAAATTTCAGTTTGCTCTGTAGGTCAGTCTGGCAAGGAGGCCATTGACTCAATTGAGATTTAAGGAGTGAGTTTGGTCAGGCTTGCAGAGCTGTGATGTAATGGACAGTTGAGCAAAGGCAACGATAAGCAGAAAGTCTAAATTCCCCCCATGACACTGATGAAGCTGCCACTGATGCCGATTCATCATGACAGTTCAAACATTTTTACCTTTGCGGTTGAACTCTGTGCTCATGTCACAATCCTCAAATACCAAAATAATGAATACTAAGGTGACGTTAGAATATGGTTTGTACTGTAATTAAAATGACTTTACTAACTGAAAAAGGGAAAAAATGTAATGAGTCATATTTCTCTTTCAAACCTGATTCTGTTGAACCGAACCGAAATGAAATTAAATCAACAAACGTTTGGGTTCAAGTACAGTGCCTATAAAAAGTACTCAACCCTCTTGGATATTTCCCCTTTTACTGCTTTTTAATGGAATCTTGATCAATTTAATTTGGCCTTTTTGTACCAAAATTTACAAAAATCAAAGTAAGTCAAAGTGAAAGCAGATTTCTACAAAGTAATGTTAATTAATTAAAAAGATATAATGCAAAATAAGCTATCCATTTTTATGACCGCTGCATAAGATGAGTCAGTTTTTTTTGTTCCGGATTTTTTTCCCTTTAGTAAACATGGTGGGCATATAGCCCCACAAAGATGACACGGGACTAATAATATTAGTTTTGAACCTCAATCCTCAAATTATTGTAAAAAAAGGCAAATTAATTGGACAAAGAATCCATTTATTAAAGCAATAAAGGGGGAAATATTCAAGGGGGATGAATACTTTTTATAGGCACTATATACACAAAAGAAAACACACACTCATTTACATACACGGATGTTGTAAGAGTAGGGGATGGAGACAAATTGACAAGCGTGATTTATTTTTGCGGAGAGAATGTGCAGGACTGAGCGGACTATTTTGTACCGCTATGCGTGCATCTAGTTATTAACCTACTTTGCCTGACATATGATGTACATCATTCTCAGAAACTGTTCACATTACATATAGTGACATTGGCTGAAGAAAGGCAGTCTCATTCTCACCTCTTTTACGGGGGATGATCGAGGGCATCCTCTTCAGCTGCATCACACCGAAAAGTTTGGAACCCTAATGTGTGTGTGTGTGTGTGCAGACTGTGCACTATACACTTTTTTTCAGTTACATTTCATTCAAATGTATTAGTCATATACAATTATACAGAGTATATGTAATTAAATGCTTTGTCCACTGCCTCCATGGCTGTGCAATGTGTAAATAAACTAGATGTACCGCATAGCGGTACAAAATATGACCGCCGCTCAGTCCTGTACATCCGTTCTGCGAAAATAAATCACACTTCAATTTGTCTCCATATTTTACTCCATCCCCCACTCTTGAAACTTTTGTGTATGCTTGTTTGGCATGCCTGAGTGTGTGTGTGCGGCTGCACAGAAAGTAGCCTACTGGTGCTGAAAAGGTGAATAGATTGTAGAATAGCCAAAGAAGATGTAGCATTGTTATAAAACCTTTAAAATCTCTAAACAATCACAAGTAGGGCAGTTCATCACAGTTCATCCATTGCAACTGGATTGATGAAAGGTCACTTACACCTGTAGGCTACATTGTATTTGGGAAAAGCAAAAGGTATCAGCATAATGTTATTTATTTATTTATTTATTTATTTATTTATTTACAAAAACATCTCTGTCAGTTCCATGCCGTTTTCAACAGCTATCAAAAACAGCTGTCTTCTACATAAGATTTTAGTCATCTTTAGTTCATGTAATACTTTATTGTCAATGCACAAATTAAGTAACAGTAGTCTGAAACTTTATTGTTAATGCACAAATTAAGTAACAGTAGTCTGAAACGAAATGCTGTTTTACATCTAGTGGTGCAAATAACTGACATGTCCAAATGGGCCTTGATGAAATGCGTCGCTAGACTGTTCATACACATTTTAACGGGCCAAAGTTGAAGAGCTGTTGTCCGTTATTGTTCGTGCAAATATAGGCTGATTCATGTTCCCTTGCATTGTGTAACTGAGGTCCATGGCTAGTCTGGCTTTCACCAGACCAAGCTCAATCTTTTAAGAAATCAAAAAATAAATAGCGGGCAGATCAGGCTGGGTTCACCAAGCCTAGTCCATAGGCACCCGATATTGTTCACGCTCTGGCTATTCTAAATGCAAAAATGCATCAGGGAGTTATGACAAAACTGTAACTAACAAACTAGATCCTAATAGAAAGCTGTTAGCTTCCCTAAGCTACAGGTAGGCTTATAAGGTATCCAATCTGCCTTTTATTGGCAAAATTATTGAAAAAGTAGTCTTTAATCAATTAACCACCTTCCTAACATCAAATGGGTATTTTGATTACTTTCAGTCTGGTTTTCGGGCAAATCACAGCACTGAAACAGCTCTCATTAAAGTTTCCAATGACATACGCCTCAACACAGATTCAGGTAAAACATCAGTCCTAGTGCTACTGGACCTTAGTGCAGCATTTGACACTGTTGATCACAATATTTTACTACACAGACTAGAACACTGGGTTGGATTTACAGGCATAGTTATCAGCTGGATAAAATCATATCTACAAGAAAGGAGCTTCTTTGTTGCCATCGGAAACTGTACCTCAACACCAACGTCCTTGACCTGTGGTGTTCCCCAGGGGTCAATCTTGGGGCCACTATTATTCAACCTCTATTTGCTCCCACTTGGACAAATCATTCAAAATAATTTGATTTCATATCATAGCTATGCAGATGACACACAAATTGACTTAGCTCTATCACCAAACGACTATGGTCCTCTTGAATCTATGTGTCAGTGTATAGAACAAATCAACACCTGGATGTCTCAAAATTTTCTTCAGCTGAACAAAGAAAAAACTGAAGTAATTATATTTGGTAAAAATGAGGAAAGACGTAGGGTTGCCACTCTCCTTGGCACAAAAGGGTTGAAGGCAAAGGATACTGTTAAAAATCTTGGTGTATTAATTGACAGTGATCTAAATTTCAACAGCCACATGAAAGCGATAACTAAATCAGCTTTTTACCACCTCAAAAATATTGCCAAACTCAGAGGGCTGATGTCAAAATATGACTTAGAAAAACTCATTCATGCATTTATCTCCAGCAGAGTTGATTACTGGATTGGACTGTTCACAGGCCTTCCTAAAAAGACTATTAAACAGCTTCAGGTGATACAAAATGCAGCAGCTAGGATTCTAACAAAAACTAAAAGAACTGACCACATTACTCCAATTCTTAAGTCCTTGCACTGGCTTCCAGTAAGTCACAGAATTGACTTTAAAGCACTATTGCTTGTTTATAAATCAGTAAATGGAGCAGGACCTAAATACTTGTCAGACATGCTTCAGCAGTACACACCTTCTCGTCCTCTCAGGTCCCAGGTGAAAAACCTGCTAGTAAAACCTACAGTTAGAACTAAACATGGTGAAGCAGCTTTTAGCTGCTATGTGGCTCAGCTGTGGAACCAACTTTCGGATGACATCAAAAAGGCCCCAACTATAGCCAGTTTTAAATCTAGACTTAAGACCAAACTGTTCTCAGATGCTTTCTGCTAACTGTGCCGAGTAACAAATTCTGAATCTGCCTTGATAATTATTCTACTTTGTCTTTTATTACTTTTTTTTACTACTTTTGCCTTTGTTTTGCTTACTAATTATTCTTTATTTTTAAATGATTTTACCTTGTTTTATGTTTCCTTTTTATTATGATCTTTACCTTTTAACTATTCTTTGACTATATTGCCCTTCTATGCTTTTATTTGTTATTATTGTTTGGTTTTGTTTATGTAAAGCACATTGAATGACCTCTGTGTATGAAATGCGCTATATAAATAAACTTGACTTGACTTGACTTGACTTAAGGTAGGCCTATTTACAACATAAATTGTCAATAGGCTATGCTGGCGACACAAATAAAATCTCCTTTGGAAACCAATGGCTTACGCCTTACAGTATCAAGCGGACTTAAATTGCCATATCGTGGCGAAAAGTTGTAATAAAATTCACACAGCTCCATGAGTCAAGGAAAGCGCGAATGAAGTAGCCACTTCTAAATGGGACCCACTACACAGTAGCTTAAGGTGTGTTGCTAAAGCAGCCATAATGAAATGAAGGTGTCATTGTTTGGATACTTCACACACATGTGCTTTTTAATTTCACAGACTACAACTAAGCACATCGATTCCTATGGAGGGGGATAGCTGTCAAAATATTCGTGTCCATAGATTTGATACACGTGCGTATTTGTCTGTAGTTGTGCATAAAATAAATATTTGTGAATTCTCGAATGAGTCCAGTCGTGCATAAAATATATTGTGTGTATTTTATCCATCAGAATACGGATGGAAAAAAAATATGAATTCAAAAATTACAAGTACGAAATCAAACTTTACAGTTGGCTTTCTTTGGTATGAGTACGACTTCGCACAAGTGACTCAACTGTCAAAATACGTCATCGCCGCATTCACAGGCATTACTTGTCGAGAAAAGAAACATAGATCGAGATCAAGACTGCGCATGCGCTGAGACGAATCCGGCGGGGGCAGTGCCCATAGGCAGTGCCAGAGAATGTCTAATAAGGGCCATTACTGCGGGTTAGGCACGTCGGCGCTAATGTTTGTGATAGCTGATAGCTACCTGTGGAGTTGAACAAATCGTCTTTTCCCCCCTTCGTTTATTGTCTTACGATGTCGGGAAGAACCTGTTGTGTGTTCGGCTGTTACAACAGCAGTGGGAAAATACAGATATGGAACAAAAATATATAAGTTCCCCCGCCGTTATTACACAGCCTGCCCCTGTGTAACACCATACATAAGCACTACACAGATTCCCAGGGCGAGCCGAAGACCAAGCTGTTCGTCAGAAGTGGATTGTGAACATCAACCGAAAGGACAAACATATCACGGTAAGTTTTGTTTAACAGTATTAATCTTAAAGGAACCGTATGTAAGAAAAATATTTCAATTAATCATAAAATGGCCCTGATATGTCACTAGACATTAAGAAATCATGTTCATTTCAAATACTTATATCACTGACAACAGTAGTCCAGACAGGATATTGTCATTTAAAAAGTGAAGTTGCAGCCCTCAACTGTTGTTGATGTTGTGTTTTGTCATGTCATGTTGTGTTTTGGCCTGATGCGCCACCCTCCAGCTATCTACTAATCACGAAGTCAGTAGTGTTTCGCCATCTGCGTGTGCAACCTCGAGTCAGGGGGGAGGGGGAGGGGATACACCACTCTTCAGTATTTTGAAAGTGATTGCAGTACCAGTTTTGGCCACAATCTTACATATGGTTCCTTTAAATCTTGCCAGTTGCCACAATGACTAGCATGCTGTTGTCTAGTCTTGCATGGCGATACTTTAACGCTATCTATTGGTGTGTTAAGACATGGCACCAAATATTTGACGTAGAAGCAAAACTGTAAAGTAAGTGTGTGCTAGGAACTTCGGTAGTCGCCAGAATAATTATCTCCATCAACTAAATGGCACTATTGAAAAATGATTCGCTTTAACTACTAACGTTAGGGCAGCCATGGTAGCCATCAAATCAACATGATTTGGCATTACAAACAGAAAACGTATGGAGTTCGGGGGCAGGCGACACTATGCTAGTTGCAAGATTGCTTTCCTTCTTTGGTAACGTTAGGCTAACCATGAAAACATCAGTCATTTGGAAAGATCTTAGTGCGTTTTCCTCCGATTCAGTATTGTAATAAACAGTTTTTGGGTAGCACTCACATTTAAAACTCACTTGGATATTTAATGTAGATGTTTGTTTTTGGGTTAAATTTGATGTTGTGCTGAGTTATAGTCTACATGTAAGTCAATGTCCTTTTCTCTATATTTGTATTTTATTCAGGGGTCAATGTCATCTGGAAGAGCACCTCCCAAAAGATGTCTTCAGCCCTCACAAGAGGACACATGTGCTTGGAACTTGTGCACAATGGAATAAAGAACAGTTGTTGATGTATTAATTACAGTTTATTTGAACTTGACACTTCATTTAATTTATACAATACATGTATCACACATACCAATTGTTGTTATATTATTATTACTACAATTACATTACATTACATTTGGCTGACGCTTTTTAGCCAAAGCGACTTGCAACATTTAAAGCTTTTAAGAGCAATTCTAACAATAAAAAAAAAACACAATAAGTGCATCAATGAGTGCAATTGTCTGTAGTAGTGCTATGAGAGGAGATGATCTCTGAAGACCTGGGTTTTCAGACATTTTTGAAGATGTCGAGGGATGTCCCTGCTCTAGTAGGAACAGGTAGTGCGTTCCACCAACGAGGGACGACAGATGAGAAAAGTTTGTATCGGCCATATGTACAAAAAGGTTCAAATATGCTACTAGGCCGAGGTCAAATAGACTGGACCAGGTCAGTCTCTGTAGAAAATATTTAGACAGGATATCAACAGTAATGGCTCAAATTTAAACTAATGATTCAAATATAAATATAATTCTCTGTGTGGATATAAGGGCCAAAAAGGTACACTAAAAAGTAGTGGTTCAAAAGGTAGGCATAGATTAATCAATAAATCCCTGTGTGGAAGTATGTGCAAAAAAGACACTAAACAGTAGTTATTCAAAAGGTAAGAATAGATTAATGAATAAATCCCTGTGTTGAAATATGGGTAAAAAGACACACTAAACAGTAGTAATTCAAAAGGTAAGTATAGATTTATCAACAAATCCCTGTGTGGAAGTATGGACGGAGCCTCATTAGAACAAGCAACAGTTGTTCAGGGACAGCTAACTTGATGGTCCTTAGTTGTGAGTGAAAAGCCATAATGGCGTACAAAAATTGCCAAAAACTGTCCATGCCCAAGCCTGTGTAAATTTTGAGTCTTTGTCATCCAAATCATAGGCCTACACTGATCAGTTTGTGTCACAGTCTTTTGTTGACTTAAAACTGTAGTTGTGATCTGCAGTATCTGGACACTGGATGCCATCTTCTTTTGGGAGGTGCCATTGAGGTTTGGGAGATGACATTGACCCCTGATAAAATACAAATAGAAAAGGACATTGACTTACATGTAGACTATAACTCAGCACAGCAACAAATTTAACCCAAAAACAGTCATGAACATTTTGCACAACATCTACATCAAATATCCAAGTGAGTTTTAAATGTGAGTGCTACCCAAAAAATGTTTATTACAATACTGAATCGGAGGAAAACGCAATAAGATCTCAAATGACTGTTTTCATGGTTAACGTTACCAAAGAAGGAAAGCAATCTTGCAACTAGCATAATGTCGCCTGCCCCCGAACTCCATCATACGTTTTCTGTTTGTAATGCCAATCATGTTGATTTGATGGCCACCATGGCTGCCCTAACGTTAGTAGTTAAAGCGAATCATTTTTCAATAGTGCCATTTAGTTGATGGAGATAATTACTGTTGTTTATTATTGAGATTATTTAAGATTGATACTGTTAAACAAAACTTACCGCGATATGTTTGTTCGGAACAAAATCCTTTCGGTTGATGTTCACAATCCACTTCTGACAAACAGCTTGGTCTTCGGCTCGCCCTGGGAATCTTTGTAGTGCTTATGTATGGTGTTACACAGGGGCAGGCTGTGTAATAACGGCGGGGGAACTTATATATTTTTGTTCCATATCTGTATTTTCCCACTGCTGTTGTAACAGCCGAACACACAACAGGTTCTTCCCGACATCGTAAGACAATAAACGAAGGGGGGAAAAGACGATTTGTTCAACTCCACAGGTAGCTATCAGCTATCACAAACGTTAGCGCCGACGTGCCTAACCCGCAGTAATGGCACTGCCCCCGCCGGATTCGTCTCAGCGCATGCGCAGTCTTGATCTCGATCTATGTTTCTTTTCTCAACAAGTAATGCCTGTGAATGCGGTGATGACGTATTTTGACAGTTGAGTCACTTGTGCGAAGTCGTACTCGTACCAAAGAAAGTCTAACTGTAAAGTTTGATTTCGTACTTGTAATTTTGAATTCATATTTTTTTTCCATCCGTATTCTGATGGATAAAATACACACAATATATTTTATGCACGACTGGACTCATTCGAGAATTCACAAATAATTATTTTATGCACAACTACAGACAAATACGCACGTGTATCAAATCTATGGACACGAATATTTTGACAGCTATCCCACTCCATAGGATTCCCCTCTCACACCCTGCACGCACTTAAAACAAAATAAACAGGCGTCTCAGTCTCACGCATGTATCTAGGCAAAACTGTATCAGACCGGTGTAACGTTGGTAAATCGTCCATTGCACAGAATGATTTTTGTAGCACGTGCAACAAATGACAGTCGAAAGATACAATTACAGTGCTGCTATCAATTTGCTTGGTATAACCGCATTTATAGTTTTCTACAAATGCAATCAATCAAATTGGCCTCCATCACTCAACCAACACTAACGTAACATTACCTAGGTCCTTATTGATATTATAAGATTAACGTACCTGCAGTAAAAACCAAGCATGTCCGATAAACATCCTCAGATTTATTTCGGCTTCAAGAATAAATGGGAATTACATTTCTTGTGAACATCATCCTATCCTTATTAGACGTTCTCTGCGGTAAACTATAGTCCTTGTAGGAAGCGTCCATTGTTATTCCAACCCACGTTTAACTTCCAACAAAATTACGTCTCACTGCAACGATGCGCCATCTAGTGGACAAATGGTCCGTGTAACGCTTTGCAGTGCTATGTTCTATTTGCAGAACTCACATGAAAAAATATAAAAATAGGCTTAAAAATGGTCCGTGTAACGCTTTGCAGTGCTTTGTTCTATTTGCTCCATCCATCTGATCCAAATAAAAAATGTGTTCAATAATCCAATTTTCAATTTTTTTTAACTGGTCAGCAAATAGATAATTGCTGCTATTTTCTAAATGTGTCATTAGTCACGCAAGATAAAGAAAACAGAAACTGGATTGGAAACAAAAGTAAAATTCAGTTAATATTGGATTTTTGCCGGGTTTTTTTTTATGTTTTGGGGGGGGGGGGGGGGGGGGCTGATACATATTGGCGCGCGGTGTTGTAATCACATTTTATCAGCGGATGTAGAGATAGAGGGCTATCAAACACAGTTCAGCTTGCATCAAGGTGCCAAGCGATTGATAATGTCAGCTCGAGATCAGAACCTCAGATGCAGAGGGAGACATTGCTGCGTCCTGACACTTATGAGTAGGCCTACGTGTTATAGCCTATGTTCTGGGAGGCTTTGAAGACCTACATGAACATTACCAATGGACTTGAGCCCTAGCCTACAGGCCAATGTAGGCTATTTGCTGTTGAAATTAATAAATGGATAAACTGATAAATTAGGCTCACTGTTGTGTCTTCGTTTAGCCTAATGCCTTTAGCCTAGCGTAAAGCGTTAAATAAGCAAAAATGCCATGTCAAACAGTGCTTGGGGTATAGCCTGCCCGGTATAGCCAAGACTGACGTCGATGGCAAAGCATTCTGCTTTGGGGAATTATTTGGTATGGCATGGCCATGGTATTCAAATATAGGCTAGGGCCTACTGTAGATATGTTCAACATAGGCTGAAAGTTATGTTTAACGTGCCTTGTTTTAGTTATTAATCTCTAAAGTAATGTCAAAATCACAAACAACTTCAGGCGGCGCTCTCTTCCACCATCTAGCCTGGCCCAGCAAGATGGTGTCCTCCCCCCGGTGCTCGTGGTTCGGTCCAACCAAGCGCAAAAAAGGGAAATTGGAAAATTGACGCATCATTTCAATTTTTAACTTCTGAACAGAAAACCGTAACTGTGCTCAATTGAAAATCAAAATAAGCAACAATAACCCAAAGAATGGATAACGGATTTTTAAGCCTATTTTTTATATTTTTTCATGTGAATTCTGCAAATAGAACATAGCACTGCAAAGCGAATCCGTTATCCATTCTTTAGGACGGCACAGTAAATGGGTTATTGTTGCTTATTTTGATTTTCAATTGAGCACAGTTACGGTTATCTGTTCCAAAGTTAAAAATTGAAATGATGCGTCAATTTTCTGATTTCCCTTTTTTGCCCTTGTGGTTGGACTGAACCACGAGCACCGGGGGGAGAACACCATCTAGCTGGGCCAGGCTAGATGGTGGAAGAGAGCGAGAGAGAATAACTAAAACATTTTGGGAGAAGGCACGTTAAACATAACTTTCAGCCTATGTTGAACATATCTACAGTAGGCCCTAGCCTATATTTGAATACCATGGCCATGCCATACCAAATAATTCCCCAAAGCAGAATGCTTTGCCATCGACGTCAGTCTTGGCTATACCGGGCTATACGGGCTACCCCAAGCACTGTTTGACATGGCATTTTTGCTTATTTAACGCTTTACGCTAGACTAAGTTTCATTAGGCTAAACGAAGACACAACAGTGAGCCTAATTTATCAGTTTATCCATTTATTAATTTCAACAGAAAATAGCCTACATTGGCCTGTAGGCTAGGGCTCAAGTCCATTGGTAATGCTATAGGTCTTCAAAGCCTCCCAGAACATAGGCTAGCACGTAGGCCTACTCATAAGTGTCAGGACGCAGCAATGTCTCCCTCTGCATAAGGTTCTGATCTCGAGCTGACATTATCAATCGCTTGGCACCTTGATACAAGCTGAACTGTGTTTGATTGATAGCCCTCTAGCTCTACATCCGCTGATAAAATGTGATTACCAACACCGCGCGCCAATATGTATCAGCCCCGCCCCCACGCGTGGTTCAGCCCAACAAAAACAGTACAAAAAAACAGGCAAAAATCCAATATTAACTGAATTTTACTTTTGTTTACTATCTTGCGTGACTAATGACACATTTAGAAAATAGCAGCAATTATCTATTTGCTGACCATTTAAAAAAAATTGAAAATTGGATTATTGAACACATTTTTATTTGGATCAGATGGATGGAGCAAATAGAACAAAGCACTGCAAAGCGTTACACGGACCACAAATGACTACTTATCGCCAATACTGGAAATGCAGCCATGATGATGATGATGAATATTTATTATGACCGCCGCTAGCGAAGCTAGCGAAGCGGTCATATAGGGATTGTCAAAGTTTTTTTTTTTTTTTTTTTCGTCATCTACTTCCTGAAATTTTGGTCAACGATACCCGGGGCACCGAAACACCGGGGCACATGAAATTTGGTGGGTATGTAGAACCACTAGACTTTTACGGAAAAATTTCGTTTGGTCCCCGGGGGCCACTCCCCCTCCGCGCTGGGCCCCCCGAAACCCAAAAAATGCAGTTTTTCCTAAATAACTACCTGAACCGTGGCACCGAGGATGAAGAAATTTTTATGGTATGTTGGTCTCAAGGGCCCACATCAACCTAGCCCATAATCACTCATTTGTGATTTTGCGATGGATGATTTAGTACCAACGTTACACCGGTCAGATACAGTTTTGCCTATGGCTATTCCGTGAGACTGAGGCGCTTTTTGTTTGTTCGAAGTGTGTGTTTAGGGTGTGAGGGGGGAGTCGATGTGCTTTGATTCCAGCTTGGTAGTTGTAGTCTATGCGATTAAAAAACACGTGTGTGTGAAGTATCCAAACAATGATAACGCTTTCATTATGGCTGCTTTAGCCACAGACCTTGAGCTACTGTACAGTGGGTTGGGTTCCATTTAGAAGTGTCCACTTCATTCGCCCTTTCCGTGATTCACACAGCTACGTGAAATGTATTAGCCTACTACTGATATGCAAAACTATTAACTTTTCGCCAAGAGGTGGCAGCTTGATACTGTAAGGTGTAAGCCATTGGTTCCAAAGGAGATTTTATTTGGGTCGCCAGCATAGCCTAGTGACAATTTGTGTTGTGTAATAGGCCTATCATAGGGCCTACCTTATATAGCTTATAGTTTGTTAACAGTCACGGTTTTGTCATAACTCCCTCTATGCATTTTTGCATTTAGAATAGCTCTAAAACCGGGGGGCGAACACGTCGCAGGGGGGGCGCCAGTGCGTGGATATCTCAATCGCAAAATTAAACAATATTTCTACCGGGCGCCTACCATGGACTAGGCTGGGTGAAAATCAAAAGATTGCATCAAAAGATTGAGCTTAACCATGGACCTCATAGTTGCAAAATGCAAGGGAACATGAATCAGCATATTATTTGCACAAACGATAACGGACAGTAGCTCTTCAACTTTGCCCGTTAAAATGTGTATGAACTCTCGCAACGCATTTCATGAAGGCCCTTTTGGACATGTCAGTTATTTGCACCACTGGGTAAAACGGCATTTTGTTTTAGACTACTGGTATTTAATTTGTGCATTGACAATAAAGCTGAATATCATTTGAACTAGATGACTAAACTTATGCATATGTAGAAGAAGAAACATTCACAAAAATCCATGACATGACCTCTCTTCTTGATAGCTGTTGAAAACTGCATGGAACTGACAGGGATTGTTTTGTTTAATAATAAATAAATAAATACATTATGCTGCTACCTTCTGCTTTTCCCAAATACAATGTAGCCTACAGGTGTACCTTTCATCAGTCCAGTTGCAATGGATGGACTGTGATGAACTGCCCTACTTGTGATTGTTTAGAGATTTTAAAGGTTTTATAACAATGCTACAAATTTTTTGGCCCAGAAACAAATCTATTCACCTTTGCAGCGCCAGTACTGTAGGCTACTTTGTGTGCGGAATGTGTGCAAACACACATTCCAAACAAGCATACACAAAAGTTTCAAGAGTGGGGGATGGAGTAGAAGATGGAGACAAATTCATTAATATGATTTATTTTCGCGGAATGGATGTACAGGACTGAGCGGCGGTCATATTTTGTACCGCTATGCGGTACAGCTAGTTTTGGCTTTCTTTTAATCCTACTGAATTTGTAATTATGTATCGGCCGTTCTAATACCGATAGTATGTGGGTGCCTGTGTGTGTGTGCATGTGTGTGCACCGCCATCTACAGGCCAATGAGTGTACAGTCACTAAATGTACACATAATCTAATTTTTTTAAGACCCCCCCATGGATGAAATTCTACGAAACTTGGCATACCCCCAGAGAATGCCAGGTCAATCATACACATAAAATTTGGTGCAGTTCTGAACATCTTAACTGAAGATAGGGGCGTTTATAGCAGAATAATATTGCATTTTCATTTTTTACCGGGGGGTGCAAATCACAAATGAGTGATTATGGGCCAGATTGATGTGGGCTCTTGAGACCAACATACCATAAAAGATTCTTCATCCTCGGTGCCACGGTTCAGGTAGTTATTTAGGAAAAACTGCTTTTTTTGCGGTTCGGGGGACCCAGCATGGGGGGGGGGGGGGGGAGTGGACCCCGGGGACGAAACAAAATTTTTCCGTAAAAGTCTAGTGGGGCTACATACCCACCAAATTTCATGTGCCCCGGTGGTTCGGTGTCCCGGGTATCGTTGACCAAAAATTCAGGAAGTAGATGACGGGAAAAAAAATAAATAAATAAATAAAAAAAAACTTTGACAATCCCTATATGACCGCTTCGCTAGCGGCGGTCATAATAAGGAAATAAATAGAAGAAGAAGAAATGTCATGTAAAGTCCAGGAGGTGTTTTCCAACATGCTTGTGCTCCTGCTACAGTCCTCTTTTTCAGTATCCAAATAGCTTGGAGATAAAAACTTTTCCGCATTCTCTCTGTGTTAGCAGCGATAACGTTTCCCAGAGTGTAGGGCAGAGAAGAGGCAGTTGTTGGGGTGACTGGGATCTCTGGTGATTTTCTTTACTCTGGACTTTACTCTCCTGATGTATATTTCCTCTAGGTTGGGTAGTGCAGTCCTGGTGGTACGTTCAGCTGATCTCACTACTCTCTTTAGGGCTTTATGGTCTTGCTGAGTGCTGTTTCCTAAGCTGTTATATTCCCAGTGATAATACTTTCAGTGGTGGCTCTGTAAATGTTCTTAAGTAATTGCTGAGGTAGCCTAAAGTACTTCAGGCATCTGAGGTGAAAAAGATGCTGGTGTGCCCTTCTCACCAGTGAATCAACATGTTTGGTCCAAGTCAGATCTTTAGAAATATGACCACCAAGATATTTAAAACTCTCTACCCTGTCCACATGAGAGTCGTTGATCTAGAGTGGTAACTTTCTGCTGATCACGCCTGAAATCTATAGACATCTCCTTAGTCTAACATTTAGAAGTAGGTTGTTGTCTTGGCACCGGTTTGAAAGTCTGTCTACCTCGTTCAAGTAAGCCTGCTCATTGTTCTTAGAAATGAGGCCAACTATACTGCTGTGTCATCAGCAAACTTGACAATGATGTTGGAGTCATGTACTGCCGTACAGTCATGTGTGTAAAGGGAATACAACAGTGGACTTAAAACACAGCCCTGTGGTGCTCCTGTATTGAGGGTGAGGGATGCATGTTTTGTTTAAGCACAGCCCAACATTTGAGATATTTACCATTTGCGCTCGGACTCATAATGTGTGTGTGTGTGTGTGTGTATTGCAGTTAGCCTATAATGAGCTTGACAGATAACCTTCTGCCTGACTTCCAGTCTCCCTGAGGCTAATTGTACTAATTTGTAAATTGGTAAAAGGCCACGGGTAGGTCTTCTCAAAAGGGCACTTTGGACATAAGGGACAAAGGGGCAGGTGCCCCCCTTCCCCTCTGCACGTGCCTGTTCGAACTACTTTGTATGACATTCTAAATCTCTCTTTCATGTCTGCCTATCACACATCACATGCAGCAAAATGAGTCAAGTCCATGATATCCTTTTTGTTGGTGGATCCATGATCTCAGGTACTTATATAAATGTATACAAATCATTGATATCAACAAGTTTGGTTACCATGATTACATTTTAGAGATTAAATTAATGATCTGTCTACAGGCAGAATTAGAATTCTTATCAGCCTCATCCCCATAGTCATCACGGGTTTGGGTAAGCTCTGAACCAAGCACACTTTTAATATATTTTTATATTCTTTGACTGGATATCATTTTGCATAACAATTTCCCATCCCTCTGATCCTATTTCTCTTTCTCTCTCTCTATCTCTCACTCTCTATCTATCTCTCACTCTCTCTCCCTCTGAAAAAGGGGCCAGGCATTTCCATGAGTGTCCTAAGGAGCCCATGGTGCCCATCTTCCTGGTGGTGGGGGGCAGCGCCTCTGTGACCCTCCAGCTGCTTCCCTTCTTCTACTGTCGTGACCCAAAAGATGTCCCCAACATGCTGTGCCGCATCTGCAACTTTGTGCTCTATGTCTTCTGCTTTGTGTGGTTGATCGTAGGTAAGGGTGGACATGCTGGGGACTTGTAGAGAGAGGAGGAAAGGGAGCAGTGAGCAATTGAGAGATAGAATGCTATGTGTAGGCCTACAGTTGGATTATAATCACAGAGTTAGCAGAACTCTGAACATGAATGGAGTAAATATGACGTAAAAAGAAATTCAATTATGGTTGTAAACTATGATACATAATCAATATTGATATGGGAAAACAAACAGAAAGAAATGACTGCTGGTCATAATGAGAACAAATGTAATTGAACACATTGACAGAGTGGCAGAAATTCATTCACTTAATAACAACACAAAACACAAAATTAACAAACACAAATTAGATTTTAAATGTATATATGTAAATATTATATTTCTAAAAATAGAAAAACTCATGACTGACATTGTTTTTCTTTTGCTGTTTCTGCAGGGAGTGTTTTTGTGTACAGAGCATACTTGCCTGACTTTGAGTCCCGCCAGTCCAAGCATTACTGTGACAGGATCCTGTACCTGGTCACTCTCTGGTTCACCACCGGCATTTATATTGTCATTGTGTTGTTTATGATTTACTTGTTATGCAAACACCTATTTTGTGAGTCCTGAAGCAGTGAAGCTTTTTTTTGTATGTGTGTGTTCATTTACGCTGTTTTGACTTTTGCTTTGATTTTCACAAGCCCTGATCTTGGCAGCGCAGACTTTTCATTGTAAAGAGGAGGATCACAGAGAGTCTGCGGGTGGGCAGTGGTAGCATTGTGGTTAACGAGCTGGGCTAACATACAGTAGTCTTAAAAGTTGTGGGTTCAATTCCCGGCTTCCACCGTTGTGCCCTTGAGCAAGACATTTAACCCCAAGTTGCTCCGGGGACAGTGTAGTCCCTTGTAATAGAATTGAAGTCCCTTTGAATAAAAAGTGTCTGCTAAATAAATCAATGTTAATGTGAAGTCATACTGTGTCTTGCATGGCCAAAACTAGAATTTAATATAACATGAATATAAATTCGATGGATTGCTGTCAATAAACTTCATCCAGAACTTTTAAGTCACTAGATCTAGTTACCTCCGATGCCAACATCAGATGGTCACAGAGTTTTGACTGATGGTCACACAGCTTTTACCACTGTGCCAAAGTTGCACAGGCACAGTGCTTTCTTCACATCAAACCACAAAGAAGGAAGAGGGCCATGGTGCAAACTGTGTGGCCTGCCAAACTGTTATGCAGCACCCTGGACAGTGAAAGCATTTAACAGCATTATCAACGGTCTGCTAGTGTCAGGTGAGGAGACATTATTTACCTAAATGGGGAAAAAAGGAGATTTTCATGTAACGTTTTGGGAATTATGGTGAATTGCAGTTGAAATTTGATATAAGGATAATCACATACAGCGTTAAATGAGGAAGATGGACCAGGCACAAAGATCTCCATTTCTAATAGCAACAATAGGTAACAACTTAAAACATGTATAACAAGAAAAAAAAAGATAGCTTATGTTGATCAATATTAGATTAACCCTAAAAGCAATGCCTTTCAACTTTGCAGTTGTAGTGAATATAATCCTATGGATGATACTCATAACGGCCATAGGGATGGGTAAGTATGTCATGTCATATTTGTTTATATCTGTATACAAACACTGTATTTGGATGGAGGACTATTAGAGAGAAAGAGATTTTGAACTATTGCATGAATCAAGGACTTTAAAAACAGGAGTAAAAGTTCATATTTTTTGCCTTTTCAAAATGAAACAAAACTGAGGATTTTACCTTTAGAAATGCATTTACATGATGTGCTTGGTAATTCTAAAGCTAGATCTTATGAATACAGATCATAGATGTGACCGTATATACTCTTATTTGGTCATTTTTATATCACAGATGAAAGCCTAGTCTGGCAAGGAAAAATCAGCAACAGTTACAATGACGTGCATTAAGGGAGAGATAGCATGACTTTGCATAAAGATCCACCAACTGCTTTAATTAATCAAGGAAACAGTCAGGGTTTAAGTATCCCTAGGCTGATGGGAGATAGAGTTGGTCATCCCATCATGTGTGCACCACACTGAATTAGACCCTGATTAGTGCTGGCAATCTGGCAATATATCTGATAGACAGATAGTTGCTGACAAAGGGAATGCACCCATGCAGGAGAGCGAAACACTACAAAATCATAATATTCCCCCTTATCTCCCTACACATTGGCATACACTAATATACTCAGGCACAGTACAAGAACAGAATGAGATAAATGAGTCATCTCATGTGTGCAAGAACACATAACAGAAACATCAGAACATAAACTGCTAATGAATATATAATACTATCAATATAATTGATATCATTCCAATACTCCCAACTCCCAGGCACTATGCATCTGAATGACTGCCCCATCCAACGGAACATTCCAGTGTTTCTCATAGTGACCGGGGTGGGTGGCCTTCTTTCTCTGATGCTGGCCTACACCAAAAACATATTACAAGAAGGCGGGATCCACTTGCTATGCTCCATATGCAGCATCATCTGCTACACCTTCCTAATGTTCTGGCTTATTGCAGGTAAGAGTGTGGAGAGTGTGGAGTGTGGAAGAGCAGAAACACAAACAGAGAGCTTATGATGTTTAAAAACTGACTTCTTTATTGAATCACATTAGATTAGATTAGATTAGATTAGATTAGATTAGATTAGATTTAACTTTATTGTCATTGTGCAGAGTACAAGTACAGAGACAACGAAATGCAATGAATCACATCACAAAAATCACATGAATCACTTATCACACCCACATCACAGTGAAGGAGCACCAATAAGCACAAGGGGTGCTGGTGGTTTGGGGGCAAATTGCACATGCACATGGCACCATGACAAAAATTATCTACGAGGCAAATGCACAGGAAATTACACAATAACAGCTTCAAATTTGAGGGTTACATTAGAGGAAGTAACTTATTGTCATAGAAATACCTCTGTGTATTCTGTCTTCTCTGACTTCCACAATATAGTCAGGACAGTAAAATATCTAACAGCCCATTTGCAGTATATAGAACACTCTTTATACAGTGCACCCAGAAAGTTTTCAGTTTTCACCCTTTCAAGTTTTCCACATTTTGTTATGTTTCAGACTTTTCCCCCTCACCAATCTACACACAATGCTCCAATACTCCACAACAAAACAGGTGTTTGGAGTGTTTTGTAAAATTATTTTTTTTTAAATACAAGACTGAAATATCCATTTACAGAAGTATTCAGACCCTTTGTTATGACGCTTACAATTGAGTTCTTTTCGTGGAGTACTGGAGCATTGTGTGTAGATTAATGAGAAAATTTTATTGAATCCAAGATGAGTCTGAAATATAACAAAATTTGGAAAACTTGAAAGAGTCTGAAAACGTTCTGGGTGCACTGTTTACTCTGAATACTCTGTTCTTTCTTCCTACATTTCAGGAAGCAAATGGATCTACTCCTTATACCCACCAAACTACGACCCTCTGAATAAGGATGGCTATTGCCAGAAGAAACTGTACCTCTTTGCGTTTGGGTTCACCTGTGTGGCTGACCTCTGCCTGTCCCTGGTGCTCACCTGTGCTGTCCTCCTCCTGCTCGTCAGCTGTACAAAAACCCTCCTCCAACGGAGACCTGGACTCTCCACATATAACAGGACATACACAGAAATCTGATCATTTAGTGTACAACAGTGTTGTTATCATTCATAGGGAGTTAAAATAATCAGTGCTGACAGATGTACAAGTATGTTATGTTTTTTATGTTATCTTTTTATTTCAAACTATCTAAGTGCATTATTTGCCATGTTGCTTCAAGGCATCACTCCCTCTGTCTCATCCATCATGCACACATGTTCCATTAAACAGGTGTGGTTGACTGCCTTTGTTAGCGAGAGTGTGTGAATTTAATGGACATATTCTGCTTGTTGCAATCAGTGTTGGGCAAGTTACTGAAAATTAGTAATTAGTTACAGTTACTAGTTACTTCTTTCAAAAGTAATTCAATTACGTTACCAATTACTGTATATAAAAAGTAATTAGTTACTAGAGAAAGTAACTTTTGAGTTACTTTTAAGTCTGCTTTTAAAATGTCAATATGAACAGTACTGAACAGTCACACAAACAATAAACCTAATTTTTGGACCTATTTATTGTAGTTTTAACGGGCCTTCAATAGCCTTGTGCATGAGTTCTCAAACTTTTTCCGACCACAAAACATTCTACAATGCATGAAGGCCTCCCTGACCTTGTTTTGAGCCACCCTCACCATCTAGGTGGTTTGATAGATATACAGTACACTGCCTACTGCTTGCCTTCTACTAGTATGCATGGTGGTGCACTGACACTGAATTCTGCAATATAGTAATAAGTTGTTATTATTATCATTATTATTGCAATCCTTATAGGCTACATGGAATTCGTTCAACGGGATGTAATGTGAAACAATGTTAAATGGCCTATTTTCAAAACAGTTATTGTCTGCTCACACACACATAACCTTACGTTATCCTCATCCTGCTTTGAACACAGTTGTATTATATAGCATTTTAAGCACCACCAGTTTGGGAAAAGCCTGCGCTGCACAATTAGTGACCTACCGAAATAAGTTCTAATGCATCCGAGAGTTTGGGATTGTCGCGCATGCAGAAGGTTACTCTTCAGCTGATAAGGTGTCGAGAGAGAAGTTGCATGTTCCGTCACAGACAAATGAATCCATAACACCATGGACGTCAATTCCGATGTAAACATAGCCTACTGTGCAAATAACTCAAGTCTCTGTTACGTACGGTAGGCTATTTGGAGGTTTCTTTATCTGGTAAGTGAAATCTGCATTTTCCGCTCGTTAAACGTGTGCTTGTTTGTGCCAAGGCTATATATAGGCCACCGTAGCCTATTGGTGTTGTGGCGTGGCTATGTTGTAAGAATGAGAAATTGATATAACGAGGCTTTTGCGCAATAGGCGAAAAAGAGCGGAGATAAACAACACGCTTTTACTGTAGTGGAGCTTACGAGATGGAAACGAAAGGGAAAAGGCTTTTAAGATGCCCATTTAAATTGTAGCATAATGCACTCTTGTGTGTTTTATCATAAATCCGAAATAAGGAGGAATGTGAGGAGGCTGTAAAGAATGCATCTGCAATCTAAACATGAAACACAATCGCTGGAAACACAGCTAAGGTCGGGAGACAAAGCAGCAAATGTGCATCTTGTCTGCAGTCGTTCATTCAAGATCAACAGAGTAACGCAAGTAACGAACTCTTTGAAATTTCAGTAATTGTAATTGCGTTACTGGATTTACAAAAATACTTCATTACATGCTCGTTACCACTAAAAGTAGTGGAATTACAGTAACGCGTTACTTTGTAACGCATTACTCCCAACACTGGTTGCAATCACTCTGGAGTATGTCTGTGTGGCTATCTATGTCCTCCATCACAGATATGATAATCTTTGGTTCAATTAAATAAAAGAAGACAGCTAAATCCTCCTCTCCTTCTGAATGAGTTAATCACTCAAGAAGTTGAGTGGGGCTGGGCATAGGCTATGCTACATGTTGTGACACATGGGGCATGGAGCATTGCCTCAATGAAAACACAGGCTGTCATTGGCTCAACCCTCATTACACAGCATTTCAATAGAGCTCAACAGTCCCACCCCTCCTCCGAGAGAGCTTAGTTTCCAGAACTTTCCCATTCATTTCTCCAATCAACGTCTAGATATATAAATAGTTTTAGACCCTAACTTAGGCTGACTAGCTATGACGTGACTTGTCATACAACATCCATGTTGAGCAAAAAAACAGAAAAACAAAAAAAGACAGTTACGAGACTGTGTACATATTTTAATTTCCGAGCGACGGAACTACTCATCAGCCATCACAAATTATACATTCTAACATAACGATAGTTTAACATGCTTACTTTTGAATGTACACTCTTAAAATGTGTTGTCCCTATCTGGACACAGAGATGTGTTAAAAACAACACAGTGTTGTCAGTGTTTTAAGAGTGAACAAGATGACTAACTTCCTACCGTTTCCATTGAGTAAATTCAACTTTCATGATAAGAAAAACAGTTTTCATCGGCTGGACATCACTCAGACTGTAGTGCTTTAATGTGAAATCTCAAACAAAACACAGTTTTCTCAATACAAGATAGATGCCCCATGAACTTTTGGCATCTATATGACCATATACAATCGCTTAGTCATGTCATAGCTGGTTTTAAGTCTACCATGGCCAGTTGCGATTTTATGGCAATGGAGAAATTGTATTGAATTCTTACTTCCGGAATCGGCGGTGGGCGGGACTGTAGAGTTCTATATGCTGCAGTGTTAAGGAAGTGGCATGCTCCTCCGTCTGTGTCTCCCGCATGCGGCGCGTGAAGAGAATAGCGTCATCAACGCGGCATGTGGAGGGTGTCGTGTGCCTCCCAACAATTAAGACCACGTGTCAATGACGCACGTCTTCAACGCGCGCAAATATGCACAGAGGAACATACCCCTTCCTTTAGGGGTCTAAGGATGGATCAAAGACTGCAGTACTGTGAAACATAGTGACATATATACTGTAGGATGTCACATGTTTATATATAGTCTTTTGTCTGTATGACAAACACATAAAAACTGACCAACATCACAGTTTAACAAGATATTTCTAATAATGTAATTAACAAAAAATCTATACCAAACCCTCAACTCAGTAGTAATATTCATCGTCCTATTGAGCCTTCCGGGATTTTCTCAAAACTCAAATCAGGGTACTACATATGTCTATTCTGCATTACAGCATGAGAGTATACATGTAGCATCGCCGGAGGAGGAGTTATGATTTGACAACATTATTTGTTCACTGTATTGTAGGTGCCATTCACTTAAATGACGGCCCACTGCAACCCAGCATCCCAATCCACCTCATAGTATTTGGTGCGGTCTTCATAGTCGCCTTAATCTTGACTGTTGAATGTGCCCTGGCTAATGCTTCCCACTTTATTTCTCTCAGGATGCAGTTGAGTGGTCTATCTGGGCAGCTTGTGCTGTCTCTACAGGTGAGAGATATTTTTAGTTACAGAGAGAGAGAGAGAGAGAGAGAGAGAGAGAGAGAGAGAGAGAGAGAGAGAGTGTGTGCGTGTGTGTGTGTGCGAGGGTGGGTAAATGAGCTGCAGCAAAAAGGCTATGACTGAACAAAGGCATTTGCAGGACAAAAATAACTGCTGTTGGTTTATTGCCATATGCTCAGCTGTGCTAAACGTCCAGTAGCCAATCTGAACAAATTACTATCTTGACCACTGTGCTTAAAGCGAAACTCTGCCAATTTTTTCACATAGATCTCTGTTTCTCGAGTATGTGTCTAAAACTTTAGGATGCCTGTTATGTGCTATGTGTTGCAACTAACTGAGTTTGTCTTTTCTTTGTCCTCTTCATATCAGTCGACATGAGTCCTGGGTGAGAGAGAGAGAGTGTGTGTGTGTGTGTGTGTGTGTCTGTGCTGGCCAGCTGATATGCATGAAGGTCACAAATCAAGCTGTGACAGATTGTGACTGGGAATACATTGACATATGCACCCGACTAGTGTATGGCATTGTTTTTGTTTCCCCTTCATTAGAGAATTATTTTGGGTTGTTGATTGGGATTCAACTTTGTTTTTATTTTTCTCATATATTGGTTTAAATTCTGATCCATTAGTTACTGAACAATTCTCAACAATTCTCAATTCTTAACTTGCCCTGAGGAAGGCCATTTTGGCTGAAACGTGTTGGCATGGTTATATTTGATAGCCAAGCTCAATAAAGGCTTTTTACTTACAAATATCCTCAGACTCACTACTTAATTTAAAATTGTGTTCAAAGTCTAACTCCCTCTCTCCTTTGAGCTAGTCCTTTTCACAAAGGTAAATGATATCCTGATGGCACCCTTGTTACCGGCAGTATGAAAAACACTAACACACTGGTGCAGATCTTCTCTTGACTTACCTGTCAGCGCATGTGTGAGTGGTTGCTATCTGGGACTATCTCTGCCGGTCAGGGAGCCAGTGTAAAGGCAGAAAGATAGTGTAGAAAAGAAAGTATTTTTTTTACACTTTGTTAAAGTTAAAGATATTTTATATCTTAATTCAACAAATTCAAGGTCTTGTTAGATGAGTCTTAAACTCTATTAAAGAACCATTTTGATGTTGACAGCATAATCCATTAAACCTTTCACTGAATTTGACAACATTCTAATCACCTTGCTGTTCTTGTGTGGTCCAAATGGTGGTCATTCACAGTCCTAGCTCTCTAAACAAACAAAATGCCTGAAGCCAAGCTATTCACAATTCCAGCCAATTCCAACAACACAGGTCTCAGGGACATGGCAGAGAGGGATTAAAAGGCTGTTGAATTCAAATATCAACAAACCCTTCAAGATCAGTGGCTGCACCTGCACTATCTCCCTTCATAGAGATATTTTATGACAAACTGTATCCTACATGTTGACGTGTTTGATCCCCTTACTTCCATTTGTTTAGGTTTTCTTAGTTTCTCCCCCTGCTACTCATCCAAGACTCCTCTGGTCTCTCAGGACTCTTCAACTATATGGCTTCTGGGTCATTGTGTTGTACATTCTTCTGGTTTTGATGCTGCTGTGTGGTGTATACCTTGCTCTCAAACTTTTAGCCTGTAAGAGTACCCTTCAGAATGGGCCATCCATTCCCCTGGAATGCTGCGTCAAATGTATGAAGAAACGGCATGCTTTTTCAAATCTCTGAATTAACTGAGTGCTAAATGGATTTAAAAGCCTTGTTAAGGTTAGAGAAATATGCTATGCTGTTCAACAGTATCACTTGTTGTTTATGTTCATGTGTCAAATGGGATGCATTCCTTTGACTGACACGCACACACCAAAAAGAGCGCCCAGCGTGGACTAATGACGCAAACACGATGCCATGGACTGGACTGGACAAACAGCAGCCGCTTCTCAACGCTGGGTCATCCTGAACTTTCATAATCGGTGAACAGTAATCCTCGTGTGTTTACAAGAAGAGTATTGAATTCGTATTGACCTGTAGCTGGTACACTGTTAAAGCAGCAATATTTATATGAGACTCGCTCAAACACAAAACCTTTGACGGATTAGCCTGCTTCCTTACAACAATGGCTGGTGAGTGGATACGATTCATTTCCTTTTTATGTCGAGCATATGTATGTATCTGTGTAGATTTGACATTTCTGATCATGCAGAGTGATACTGGAGACTAAATAACTCTGGTGGTAGAACCTTGTAGTAAGTGGATGTGGATGTTGTCAGTGGAATGCACTGCTCTCGTAACGGCTCGCCATATTTCCCAAAATAAATCAGGTCACATTCAAAGACATTCCTGCATTTGAAAGAGGTCATTTATTTAGCTTGGCTTGATTTTCATGAATATTACTAAACATGCAAATGCTAAAGTAAAACTAGCATAGTTGCATGCTGTTTGGTTTTTCCAGTTCAATGACCGCGCTTCACAACCTATACCTAAACAGGAAAGAGATAATTATCTACCTGTAGCTGGCTGCTCTGCAGTGTAACACTGTATCCGTATGTTCATTTTCACATGGCTCGTGTTCTCTGCGGTGGCTGCCGGTCAAGTTGCAGAGCTCGTCTCCAAATGCTTGCAGGCACGCGACATGGCGTACTGTCCATACAGCCGGTTCCCGGTGGGGGCCGCAATCCTGACGTCAGGTGGCACTATTATCACAGGTAAATTGTGCAGGTACTAGGCTCCAAACGAATGTCGCACTACTACGATGCTTTTAAAGGTATTCAAACGTGTATGTTGGATTTCTTCACTTTCATTTATTTTTTCTATTTTATTCTGACAGGTTAGAAGTTATTAACTGTCTGTTGGTAGTGTATTGGCCTTGTGAACCTGTTGCCATACCATTGTACCTTTGTGAAGTGTATATTGAGATATTGAGGATTTAAAGATCTCTAAATAAAGAAGTGCATTACACATACCACTATACAGGTTGCAATGTGGAGAATGCTTCCTACGGCCTCACGGTATGTGCAGAGAGGACAGCTATCCAGAGAGCTGTGGCAGAAGGACACAGAAGTTTCACCGCCATCGCTGTCACATGGTAATACAGCTTTTCAAGTCATGACACCACCTGCCACTGTCATTTCCCGAGAGTAAACTATAAAGTTGACAGCTAGTGAATGATAGTCATGAGCCTGCACACAAGCCATGTAAAAACAGGTCAGCATCGGATTGGTTGAAAGCTGCCATGTCTGCACACAGCTTGTTTGAACACACACAAACTTTATTTATCTGTTCACCGTTACATCACTTCTATCAAAGTGCAAAGCCTTTATTAAGGTTGTTTTCCATTCCTAGAAGGCATGGCCTTTTTCTGCTATTATTTTGGGTTTGGAAGACATTACCTCTGCTCTCAATTAATGTGTGACACTCATGAGTTCTAGGTATACTCTGACCCTTTTTTCCAGTCCTCAGAAGCTGAACATTGCATACATCCATTATCAGGCTCAGATAATGAATGAATAAATGAATCAGTGATCAATGAACAAAGAAAGAAAGAAAGTGTAGCTTAAAAATATATGAATCAGAAAAAAGAGTGACAGCAAGGAGAGCAAAGCAAAACACAACAATCCGTATTACCCCATGCTGTTGTTGAGCTAAAAGAAAACAAATACCTTACACATAAAATTGCATGTAAGGACACAATGAAAGCATGTGAGACTATGCGATTATTATGTAATAATTATTTTGTAATTGCATTGAGCTAATTCTTTGTACAACTTTTTCTTTCTCAGTGACATTAAAGACAGTTTTGTCGGTCCGTGTGGAGCATGCCGTCAAGTACTCATGGAGGTGAGGATCAGTCTTTTATTAAACAGGAATGGAAACAGGAATTTTGAATGTGAAAACTATAAACAAGAGATTTTAAAATAGCCTTGCTTGACAATGTAACAGGTGACAATGTGTTTCTGCAGCTGATGGTTTTTGACAATGATTAAGAACGGGACAAGGCATAAACATAGACTACTTTCTTGCATGATTATTTTCTAGTTACTTTTGACGTTCGACATCTGTCTATTAGGCCTACTGTACTCTCTCTGGTTGTTAGTTTATATTCCATCTTATAACTTATATGGTACTTGCATTCTCATGATTCCCCAAAGTCTGGTTATACCCTGGGGTGAGTTGAGTCCTAAAATGAGAAGGATGTGTCAAGTCTAATTGATGATGAAAATGACCTTATTTTTGCATTACTAGGCGAGTTATATGGCTGTCTCCAGCCAATTGTGCCTTTTTTTGTCATTTTGCATCAGTAGGCTTGATTGTTGATTGGCTGCTGTGTGGAGTCTCCAGCCGCAATAGCACAAGGAATTTAACTTTGGTGTTACACATGTGTATTCTCAAAATCATGGTATTGTCATTTCTTTTTAACATAAATTACAGTCTATGGACTGCACTCTCTGAAAACAAAACCATGTGTTTGTATTTGAACATAGAAAAACTGTTCTGATGAGCTAGATAGAACAGCAAAAATGCTACAGTCTGAAGTTGACGATCGCTAGATTGAGTGAGTGCCCCCACAAACTACCAGCTTGCTCATAGAGAAATGATCTGACTGAATGGCCAAATGTTGTGTCAATTTTTTTTTTAATTCACTTCAGTTGTCTAATGCGCTTATTTTCACCGAGTTGTCCCAAACCGGAAGTGACTGTGAAGTCAAAATAACTGAAATTACCTAATCATCTGTCACAGACTGTCAGTCAATCATCTGTTCAATGACATTGTTAATGACACTTGGCTCACTTTTCCCCTTCTGTGTTCTATTTCACAGTTTGGATCAGAATGGGACATTTACCTGACCAAGCCGGATGGATCTTACAAAAAGACCAGCCTGAAAGAGCTTTTACCCCTTGCCTTTTCACCAGCTCATTTAAGAGCAGACATGATTGTCAAACTATGAGAAATACGTAGACTTTTAATTAATTTGTTATGTACATAATTTCAAGTCCTTAGCCTACTATAGGTCAAAACTTTTCTCAATGGGGCCACTGTAAAATATGGAAGTGCCATTTCAAGTTGTTTCTTTTTTATATACAAATATAATTCTGTACTGTATGTGTTCTAGTGTGACACATGACTTTATCTGTTACTGATGTTTGCAGGGTTAATGTTGGTTGATGGTTAAGAGTGTGACAAAATCAAGAGAACATTTTCAGTGGGCTACTTTTACCTTTAACACACATGTTCAACACACATCCTCTAAGGCAGTGGTCGCCAACAAGTCTTTAGGACTTGCCCTGTAGATCCCGAGAATGACAGGACAATTAAAAACAGTCACCAAATTCCCACATGTTCGCCAACGTTTACAGGGCGTAGCCTACATTTCAGCGTTGGATAGGATAGCGCATGATTTATTCAAGACCTAGCCATCATATTGTGAGAAAATCCTGCATACATTTACAGTGCTGTCTGATAACGTTAATCTAATAATGGAGCAGCGTGAATGCGGGACCGGACGAACCAACTTCTGACTTGAACCGAACATAACCCCATGCAGACACACACGCGCACAGCACCACTTTGCAGGTGCGCTCTCTCTCTCTCTCTCTCTCTCGCAACAGGACTTGTCACCGCTGAAGTCAAATTATGGTGCTAATTATTAGGTGCTTCTATATCAATTGCTAACTGACAGAAAATAAAAAAAACAAAAGTTTAGCTATCAGGAATTTGTTCTCCATTTGAAGAATGTAATCGATTGCGGACGTGCACAGACACGGAGTGCATTGTAGGCCTATTAGGTTACTTTCACTTTCTAGAGTACGCATTAATTACGTGATAGATGCTTCATGCCAAAACAGCCATCAAACATCAAATTTATCATGACGTATTGTCACAAACACTTACTCCAATTAGAAAATAAAAACCAAAATCATGTAAGTAAAGACTAGGCCTATGTTAAAGTGTTATCTCATTGACGCCTGTATAAGGGGGTGGAGGATGTGATATTTATGACCTGATACATTTGCCTAAATAAAAGGCCTTAAATTGGAAGTATTTTAGCTTTGATTTTCTTTTGACGCTTCAAGGTAGATCTTGCCTTTGTTCAGGGCGAGGTTAGGGATCTTGGGCTCAAAAAGGTTGGTTACCACTGCTCTAAGGTGTAGTTATAGTTTGGAATAATTCTCATTTTGAGACTATTATGACTATAGGCAACATTATTTGATTAGGATAGGCCAAGTTTTTTTTTTGTTCAACAGCCAAGACCTATGTTGTTTCATGAAAAAAAAAAAGAAACATATTTGTAGGACTAGGACTAGGACTAGGCCTAGGCTACCTGATGCTATTTAGGCTATGCTATATATTTGCTGAAATAAATTCACAAATTAAACGTTTAGAGTGTTTATTGAATTGAAGCGAAATGCATTCAATATAAATTCATTCATAAATAAACTACAGGAAAACAAAGTTATGATGAGTTACGGTAAAGACTGAGTCGTGTGTATTAAGATGAATACGGGTATTTCCGGGGACGTGATTACGCACGTTTCCGGGAACATGGAGGCTGTTGTGACAGATACCGTAGCGCCAGAAGATCTGAAGGTATATCACAATTATTAGAAAGTTAATGTGAGTTATGATTAGACTGGTGAATTATTTAGAATACGATGTACTCTGTGTAATGTTAGACCTCCTAATGTTTGAGTAGCCTATCTAACGTTGTGGCGAACTTGTAAAGATCAGCATCGTCATGTCACGTAGTGAGATGATGTCAACAAACTAGAAACGAATGTTCATGAATGAAGGAAGGGCCCTCAAAACCAAAACCACGCTTCCAGGGGTTTTAATCTTATTTGTAACGCTAATGAATTATTGAGATATCGATCTTAGTTAACTGGGCTATGAAATGGTGTGTTATGTTAACATCACGGCCTGTCAGCATGAGTTGAGTTGACGATCGTGGTTGCCAGAGCGCGTGATCATGGTAAACTTTTTAGGCTAAACATCAGTGCGCTACCTTCTCCCTGACAATTTACAATTTGCATATTTTTTTAGAAATTTGAAAAGAAATACAATGAAGAACTGGTGAAAGGACCTGTTTCCAAGGAAACTCAGTTTGAGTATGCTTGGTGTTTGATCCGGAGTAAATACTCTAACGATATCGTCAAAGGAATTCAGCTGCTTGAGGGTGAGTAACGCACAGATGTGATGAATTACAGTTAACAGAGTAGTCAAATTATTTAAACTCACTAGTTATATAGGCTACCATATTTAGCTGTAGGCATATACCCTGAAAATGTGTCATTGAATCTACTGTTTAACATAGGATTTGAATGAATTGGTGATGAATTGTGCTGTGTCCAACTGTCATATTTGTGTGACTGGATTGTCATAGAGCTTGTTCACAAGAGTCCAAAGGATGACCAGAGGGACTTTTTGTTCTACCTGGCTGTGGCAAACTATAGACTCAAGGTGAGGGTGGTTCATGTGTATGTACAAAACGTGCTAGCCTACTTTGCATGACCAGTGTTAAATTCAGACTGATTTCTGTCTTTCTTTATTCATGCTTCCTTTTATGTATCTAAGGAGTATGAGAGGGCACTGAAGTACATCCGGACTCTGCTGAAAAATGAACCAGGAAATAACCAGGCCATTGAACTGGAGAAACTTATCGATAAGGCTCTGAAGAAAGGTGAGGTTGGGTAGAGGGGTGCTAGTAACCTATAAATATAGTACAATGACTAATGTAACTGTAAAGTTCATGGTAAGTCAATATCTGTGCACCAGAGTGGTTATCTACCCTCATGTTACTTTACTGATTAGGGCTGGGTTAAACGATTAATCTAGCGATTATTTTTTCGATGCATCGATTAATCTAACGATTCATTTTTTCAGTCCGATTCGATTTCGATTCGATTATCGATTATCTCCCCATTAATTCACTAATAGCAACTTCTACATGTTTATTTACATATCTGAATGAAAAAACATGAATTCTTTAACGTTGCAATATACGTTTATTGCTTTTAAGATTACAAAAAAAAAGACTATACAAGTGCAAAGTAATGCATTCTTAGTCAGAGGTAGCATTCAATAAAGTTCAGTAGTGTATGTCTAATTGAGTGCCTGTCATTTTAAGACGTTCGTGTGGGAATCCTTGCAATTAACATTAACATGCACAGTATGGTTAAAAGGCTGCTGATGTGTGGATGCAATTCATAACATAGTTAGTTCAAATAACGGTTCGTAATTCTCCTTTGGACAAGCACTTTTAAGTGTTGGAAAACACTTTTCCATTTACATCTAGCCTAGCGGGCCATCCTATATCATTGAAATGTATAGTCTGGAATCGAACCATTCACCTCACTTAATCCAAGGGGCGGGCAGAGAATTGTCTTTCAAACTGCCTAGGCATGCAATAGGCCAGCGCTACGACCATATCCGTATCCGGTCGGCAAAACGGCAAATACATCCTTCTTCGAAAGGAATGACTTAAGTGCATTGTGTTGCTCAACTTTCAAAGAAAAGCACCAACTCCTCCAACGTTGACGCCAACGCCGATTCAAACAACCGCTCTTCGTTCGCCACAGCCACCTTCCTTGTCGTTCACCGTCGCAGGACTGTCGTTATCCTGTTAAGCCCGCCTCTCTAACAAAATAGAGCGCTGTGATTGGATGACGTCCCGGCGTCATCGTTTGATACTAGACGTACAGGCTGAGCAAATTAATTTGCCGCCGCTAGGGTGCGTCTAGATTTCTAGGCTAATTTACATCGGGATTTTGCAAACATTCAGAGTCAATAAAATGAGCCCTGCATGAATAACGAAAACAAGCAGCTGCAAGTAAGCATGCTAAACTTGACATCCAAACAGTGGAAAACACTGAAGGTGTAAGATTAAAAATATTTAGCAGCACACGTTATGCTTGACGAATCGACGCTCATATTTTGCGTCAACGTATTTTTTGCGTCGACGTCATCGATTACGTCGACGCGTTGTCCCAGCCCTATTACTGATACATTTCTGACACCTACCTTTCCATGAAGAAGGAGCTTGTGTATAGAACAAACCTATTGTGGTGCTAAGGAAGCAGACATTCAGTGTATCTGTGTGGTAATCAGTAAGTGGATTGCTGTTAAGGACTTAAAGGAACTATCTGGAGTAAAATGCACTTTAGATCAATTTACGGATGATTGGGAGTACATACGTTGAGTTGACATCAAAATCATGTCATTCCGATGTGTTTTGAGAAAGTTCGATTTTACCGTTTTTAGTCAAAACTCGTTAGCCTGGAAGTGACCCAGGCATGTCATTTTGCCGCTACAAAACGCTATTTTTATACCTCTTCTACAGTTCCAAACAACATTACACTTATGTGGTAGTGAGTAGAGGGTCCCTAAAGCCAAACCGAAGTATCCCGAGGTCTTTATGTGGTCGGATAGAGAGTCCAGAATGAATTTCATCAAGCCAGTACCTTTCCGGAAATGTTGCTGCTGCAGCTGCCATCTTTAGGGGAAAGTCCGTAGGAGTCGATATCCGAGTGTGAAGTAACACGCTCTGGAAATTCACAATTTCATCGCCGTTTTTAAAAAAAAAAAACATAGTCCAGTATTTCTTTCAAATTTTTTTCTTTCCTGCTCTTCTCTGCTACTCAATCAGAGCCTCTTCCGTCAACAAGAGGCTACCTCACGCGAGACATCACGTCATGTGACATTTCAAAATTCCAACCTGTTAGTAAGCTGTTTTTTTTTTTTAAACGGCGACAAAATTGTGAATTTCCAGAGCATGTTACTCCACACTCGGCAATCGACTCCTACGGACTTTCCCTTAAAGATGGCAGCTGCAGCAGCAACATTTCCGATGAAATTCATTCTGGACTCTCTATTCGACCACATAAAGACCTCGGGATACTTCGGTTTGGCTTAAGGGACCCTCTACTCACTACCACGTAAGAGTAATGTTGTTTGGAACTGTAGAAGAGGTATAAAAATAGCGTTTTGTAGCGGCAAAATGACATGCCCGGGTCACTTCCAGGCTAACGAGTTTTGACTAAAAACGGTAAAATCTAACTTTCTCAAAACGCATCCGAATGACATGATTTTGATGTCAACTCAATGTATGTACCCCCAATCATCCGTAAATTGATCTAAAGTGCATTTTACTCCGGATAATTCCTTTCATTATGTGCAAATGTAGGACTTATTTATGAGCAGTGTAAGATGTTCATTTTGATACAATTTTGTGAGGCTATGGGTAGAAAGTAGAAAGTGTGTTTTCAGGTAAAAAGACCGTTACCTATAAGTCACTATGTTATCTTGAGCCTGCCTTCCCCTTATACTTCTCTTATGGCTTTCTCTGCTGCAACTCAGTTTATCCTTATGCAAACATTGCTGTTTATGGCTGAAAGGTGCTGAACATGTGCCTCCTTATATCTTCCTCTTTTTCCCCCCTCTTAAGATGGTTTGGTCGGCATGGCAATTGTAGGCGGGATTGGCCTCGGTGTAGCTGGATTGGCGGGCCTAATTGGCCTTGCAGTATCAAAAGGAGGGGCCAAGTCCTGAGATGAGAGAAGGGACCAGTGGGACCCAATAACTGCCAAGTCATAATGGACTCACCCCTCGGCTTTCCTTCTAACCTCACTATCTCCCAGAACCAATCACAGCATTCAAGAGGTGACCTGACATCACAACAGGATAATGCTGAGATGCCTAGCCGCTAAAAGGACTTACTGAACTTACTGAATGCGCCCAACTTTCAACTGATTCTTCAATTCAGGATTTTTTTTTATTTCTTTTTCATTATTTACTCTAAGTGTTTTGACTCACTTATACAAGTTGTGCTATTTTCACACATCACTTTTTTCTCTAAATATTTTCCCCATTCTTTCTTTACTTTTGTATTTATTTTTTCACATACAAAATGAGGGAAGCAGAGAGGTATATATGTACTACACAGCATACAAAGGAAGCAGGCCAGTGAGAACTTACTATACAGCTTATGAAAGTAAAGCACCTTACAATTCAGTTATGGCTTTGTGTTTTATATGTTAATCCACCTAAATAGTTTTGACTTGTGGTGATGATGCCATACTTCATTAAACCAAACTACAGCTTGTTCATCGGTTTCTGTTTTGTCACTTCCTTCCATCCTGCCTTCCTTGAATCACCTGTTTTCAAGCACCTTATTTGGGTCTCTGTTTATCGATCCAAGATTCTTAAAGTAGGTCTCTCATCTATTGACCAAAGTTCTATTTGCTGTCCCTTGTCCCTGACCTATTTGTCCATTGTCTGTCTTTATCTAATGTTGACATGAGTCGACCCACAGCAGAGCGTTCCTCCTCCGTTTCCAAGCTATGTGCTTATGTTTCCTTCTCAAGCATCTTCAAGTTTGTTTACATTAGGTGACGGCTTGCTTTCATCTAATTGATTTCAGACAGAATCTCTGATGAATAGGTTGTTCCAGATAGTATCGGCCTTGTAACGGACTCTTTCGGGGCACGTGATTAGAACTTGCACAACTTTACAACACAAGGGACTTGTGTGGATTTGTCGTTTGTTATATACCTTTATTGCTCATCATGAATGTCACTCATTAACTTCATAACTCTAGTCAAACAAGCCCAACACGGTTTGTGTGAACAGAGAGACCTTCATATGAGAACGATGAAATAGCATAAACATATTTAATTTAGTTATTTTATCTTAAATTGCCTCAAGTTAGAGAACTTACGGTCTAATAAATGGGTTTTCAAGTCTGTTATGGATAATAATATGGATATGACTTATTCCATTTGCCACCTTTCATGTTACATTTTACTTGATCCACATGGACATTATTACATAATTCTACATTTACAAGAAATTTCCTGGAAAGAGCCAGTGAAAGTGCGTCATTCTCAAAAATCCCCATAAAAAAACATTTTAAAAGGCTGTGACTTCGCACGGCTATGTTTAACAACCCATGAAACAGAGCAGCAGGTAAACGAGGGAGGAGATCCAAATAGCTTGGGTAAACAAGCGACCCATAAAGCCAGATGTTTATGATGGGGCAGGCTTCATGTGACGGTCTGGCAGCTCCATCTTTATGCATGCAGTACAGAGGTTAAGATTCTAAAAAGTGTGATTGACATGTGTACACTGAAAAACTATATTGCCATATCATTTTCACATGGTGTGAATTTAGAATGGGTTATGAAAATTAAATATGCATTAGCCTGCTATTATGGCTGTAGTCAATAGAACAGAATTGCAAAGATATTAGAGGACCATATTGTTATCAAAAAATCAGTATCAAAGGTTGTTGGCTGCTCTGTGCTCTGGGCCAATTCAAAGAGGATATCCAAAGATACAGACCACAACACTGACCTATGTATTTTTAAACTAGCAATTAGGACACAGTGTTATCAGTCTTTACATTGCACATTTTATATACTGCAGGTATAGGGTTAGGGTACTTGAACAAAACAAGTTAATTAACAGGTTAATGTAACTGATTGGTACTGATATAACTCCACCTTGACTGTAAAAGCTGGTTTGTACAAATTCCAAACGTCTTACGCTTCAGTTTAAAAGCTCATATATCAAGCAATTCTGAATGACCAAGGCTATGTGGAATCAAAAAGGACAGGACGGTCTATCAATCTCATAGCCTGTTCCCATGTTAGTGTTATTTCCTTGTTCTGTTAAATTAGTCAGGTTTGACTTGACAAATTGGTGTACTCACTTGGCATATTCTGTGTGGGAGTGCTACCTAGAAACGCATAGGAATGTCCCACGCTGGGTATTGTAGGTTGGAATCCCAACAAAGCATAATTATGCCGCGGACCTCCATGGAAACACAGCAGCCCATAATTGCTGTATACCCATGAGATGAACTGTGACCATGCTTGTGACACTATGGACTTTAATTCAGAAAACGTGTCTTTTTTGAAAAATCTAACTGCATGCAGAATATCTTTTTTGTTTGTTTGTTTGTTTGGCTCCAAGTGTCCATCTTCTCCAGAAAAGCTTTTTCAGATTTTCAGAATTTAATTTTGCAATTGGCTGTTCGACAAACCATTTTGAATAAGTCTGTTCTGAAAAGAGTTGTTTTGTGCACTTTCATAGTCTTTAAAATGGTTATCAAGAATGTTGTCAGGATCTTCATGTGATTCCTTTTAATCATGAAAAGAAAAAAATACAGTAGCCTATTATGGAGCAAAGATGATATACAAAGAATTACCCCTCACATTACCCCTCACATTGGTGGACTTTTTCTAAGTTCACAATTTGTATAAGAAATATCATGCATAATGTAGCCTATATTTCCTCACCCCCTTCAAACTGTCATCATAATATAAACAAAGATGTTTTTTTTATTTATTAATGACCAGCAAATTTAACCACATTTGATTCTGGTTGCACACACACACACACACACACACACACCTGTCAAAGAGGTGGATGAGAGATCAAGGTCATCATAATGACCATTGGACTTTCGGTGACGCTCGACATCCGATAAACACCTGTTCAGTTTCAGGTATAGTTCTGCAATAGGTGGGACAAATGCACACGGGAAAGGGCGGAGAAAAACGGGCACGCACTAAAACATTAATCTGTTTCAACATCTCTACCAACATTTCTCACTGAGAACAACAGGTCTATCGCACCTCTTCTGGAATTTTGGGCTAATACAATAATAGCAAGACTTGAAGACAATTTCAAGAAAGAAAGAAAAATACCCCATTCAGCACGACCATCCACCTTTAGGTGTTTCTTTTTTAAAGGATATGCAATAATCAGATCTGGAGTTTAAGGCGACAATCAGACATGGATCCCATAGTAGAAGTTGTTGCTTTAATCCTTGGATTTTTGGGTTGGGTTATGGTTGGAGTCGCCCTACCGAATCGTTATTGGAAAACCTCTACCATCGACGGCACCGTTATTACCACCTCTACCCTCTATGAAAACTTGTGGATGTCGTGTGCTACCGACTCCACTGGGGTCCACAACTGCCGAGAATTTCCGTCTTTACTTGCCCTATCTGGTACATACTTATTTTTTTATTTTGAAATTGTAATTCGTTACAATTGCACATTCCTATTAGATAATCAAAATTATAGGACAGACTAGTTGGAACATCTATATATATGATTATGCTTATTTATGTGTTTATAGGCACTCAGGAAACGATTTGTTTGTAAAAAAAAAAAAAAAGCAATGCGAGTGCATTTGTATTACTGTACAGTTTATTTTGTAATCTGTGCAATTTGTTTGGCAGGTTACATTCAAGCCTCACGTGCACTGATGATTGGCTCAGTGGTAATGGGAACATTTGGGCTGGTCTGCACTTTAGTGGGAATGCAATGCTCCAAAGCAGGAGGGGATAACCTAATCCTCAAAGGCAGGATTGCTGGCATTGGAGGAGTCTTTTTCCTGCTTCAGGGTAACTACTTTTTATTATATTAATTATAGACATTTTCAGCAACAATTCTGTCAGGTGTATTGTCGTCCAGAACATGTTTATTATAATGTACAAAATGCATTTATAACTTAAAGTATATTAATATTCTGTTTTAGGCATTTGCACAATGATTTCTGTGTCATGGTACGCATTCAACATCACGCAAGAATTCTTCAACCCAATATACCTTGGGACAAAGTGAGTGACTCTTATTGCTTGCCATTGATGTCCAAATACTGCCCTCTCCTGTTGAGATGAGCAAACAACAATGTTGTAACAGGCCTACCCTGTGGCTGTCTAAATTATATTTAGATTCATTAAACATTTGTGTGTTGAGTAGGCTATAATAAGGATAATGTGTTATTTTACAGGTTTGAGATTGGAGAGGGCTTGTACATTGGTTGGTGCTCTGCTATTCTAGCCATCTGTGGAGGATCCGTTCTTCTTTGTGCATGCAAATTTGGCGAAGAAGGAAAAGCGTAAGTCTTTCCATGCTGATTCCTTAAGTCATTAAGTCATTTGGGCTCACTCTGCATGTGTGTGTGTGTGTGTGTGTGTGTGTGTCCTTTTTAGAGTAACTGGTTTATGATGACATTTTTTAGTAATGTACTTTTACAGTTTACATGAAATTACATATAATTGAATAATTATATAATAAAAAATAATGTACATTTTGTGTTTGTGTCCTAGGCCATACTACAACCCAACTGGCAGAACAGTGTACTCTGTAGCAGCAAACTCCAGGGGGGTGGTTGGTAGCACATATGATCGAAATGCATATGTTTGAGAATGATCATTTCCGTACTAGGTCCAACATAGTGTTCATCTATTACAATCAGGCATGGGACAAATATGTATTGCACATAACTTGCATTATTTGAAGTGCTTAAATATTTCTCTGCTATTTCTATGTCCATTTTCTGTTGAATTTCATTTTTTTTTAAATACACGTATCAGTTATGCTATGCAAAAGTTTCTTTTACACACACCTCTTTGTTGTATCTTATTCAAATGAGATTGTTTTGTGACAAATGAGTTGTAGTGTTGTAGGCTACATGACAGTAACTTGGCAGTTATTGTGTTATCAAGACAAAAACCGAGGCATTGAAGATTTTTTTTTTTTAATCAACAAATGGATACCAGTCAAACACACGTCTCATTGTTCTGTAGGCCACAGATATATCCTACAACATAGGTTTTGATGTGATGCATGTATATAGTGTACAATATGACAATATAGTGTACAATATGATTTTTATATCTTGTCATGAGACTTTTTTTGAATGCAAAAGCAGGCACAAACTATTTTTATAAGTGAAGCAGTTAAGTGTTGATTAGAAAATGTGTTGACACTTGGAAATCTACTTTTTACTTTCTATGAATCAAGGTCAAAATTAATGGATTCATTGATTAGGCCTACTTCTTGGTTTGATCAGGCTAAATAGGCAATAATTACATTATAGATCATTTTCTTTTTGCTATTTATATCTGTTGTTTTTTGTTTATGAACCCAAATTAAAAAAAATCCTTTGAAAAGGGCCTTATGTTTTTTTTTTGTTTTTTTTTTGCCTACGCACTGTGATCTTGACATAGGCTAACTTTCAGGTAGGCTATACCAAGTCGAAAAAGTTAGAAGAGACATGCAGCTACTGCATACAGGCTGCACGGCGCCGTACATGGGTGTGGGAGTGTCCATTGCGCGTTAAAATAATTTCTCCAATGAAACGCAACCACGTTTGTAGGCAAACACGGATGTGTCAGCTCAGCTTCTTGGTGCGTAGATGTACAAGTCAGTGTCAGTTCCACGAAGACAAGTGAAGGAGGGCAGGCTAACTAAATTAAATGTTGTCGATTAGTCACTGTTTTGTCACGTACAGCACTTATACTGTTTGGGTTTGTTCAATACGTGTATTTTAGATATAATTGCTCTTATAGAACACACATCGGAACTTTACAGTGTTGTGGTCTGTGAATCTACCCGGAAATATTTGGGTAACGTACATCAGATACCTAGTGTTCATTTTTTTTTTGGCCGAAATGGCTTTCGCTTTACTTTAGTCATGATCCCGCGGTCGTGTGTGTTTAAATAATCGTGCTCATAATCAGCAACACACAAACATCTGGAGGACTGTAACATTGTAAATATAGGTCAGTGGTGTGAAAAATGGAGTCGGGACGGCGGAAAGGTCTCAGTGGTGTCCTGTCGTCTTTATCCCTGCTATGTGTCGTTTTGGACTTGCAGATCGACGGTAAGATTTAATATTATTTTCAACGCCCTTATTCTAATGCATTCACGAAAGGTGGTAAATGAATAGCGCACGTCGCTATTATTTACAATGACGGGCATTATCCAAGTTGCGTGTCTTATCCTTACTTAGTTGCAGCATAACGTTAGCTTTCCATGGCCAAGATTCGAAACTCGGCTCGGCTACAAAACGAAAGCTAAAGTAAAATGCTTCTGCTTAATATGTGAGAGTTTTGCCATATTTGTGGTCTTAGTAGTTCTTGTCGTTCTTGCTTACAAGTGTAGCCGCCCTAGGGCAATCGTCAAGTGACATTCTGACCATTGCATGCCGTGACCTGGATTCGGGCTGCAAGATCATGTATGGCATGGCATTTTGACGTCTGATGCTAGTAGAAGTGGATGACTTTTCTTCTAAAGTCAAAGTTTCAATGGTTCAGTTCATCTTCAACGGAGGCGTCATCTCCTGCCTGTGTAACCCAGAAATTCCAGGAGTCTCACCAGAGGCTGCGATAGCTTATTTGACGTGCCAGGAAATGCTGGTGCAACATTATACTGATAGATGTTATTTATAACTCAAACCAAATATTGAACCTGAGTTGAAAATATATCCCATCAGCTGATGTCATGATTGCACGGCCTGTTTGACCACAAAAATATATAGTACAATAACAGGAGTGAAACCGTAATCTGGCTGTTTTTTTTAAATTTATTTATTTATTTTAACGCTGAGTAATTTCTTTTATCTGTCCTATGAGTTTGAAGCCGATATGTACCCATTGAGTTTAAAATTCATCAAACATCCACTGAATGTTTCAGGTGTGTTGGGAGCCACCCCTGTGGAAATTGAGCACCATCTTGAAATGGGCCGCAAGTTGTTGGCAGCTGGACAGCTGGCAGAGGCCTTGTCCCATTACCACTCGGCTGTTGGTAGGTGATAACCAATAACACAAAGACAGTCACATAATTGCATCCCAAGTAGGGGCAGTAATTCAGGCATGAAAGCAAGTTCATAGTTAACCTGTTAGCACAGTTATTCTGAAAACAGATTTTCTGTTTCTAAGCTTTCTGTTTCTATTCAACAATATATCCACAGTTTAAAGTCTATATATTTTAATGACACAAATATAGATAGAATGATATGGGTTGTGATATTTTTTTCTTCTTCTCATAGGCTACCACAGTGTGCATTGAAACTATTCACCTTTGTGTCATGCCCTTAACAGATGGAGATTCAAAGAACTACCTGACGTATTACAAGCGTGCAGCTGTCTTCCTGGCGATGGGGAAGTCCAAGTCTGCCTTGCCAGATCTGACCAGGGCCATACAGCTCAAGCCCGACTTCCTGGCTGTGAGTACAGCATATAACCTCAACCTCAGCTACTCCTATGACCTCCAGGTTATGTTTGTTGGTTTGTTTGCCCATTTGTCAGCAGGATTATGCAAAAAAACAACAGCCTGGTTTTCATGAAACTAGTTGGATGGTTATAGCACAGGCCAAGGAAAAATCCATATATTTTTGGAGCAGATCCACAAATTATTTGAAACTTTCTTTAATATCGTAAGAGGTCATTTGGCCTCTGTAGAGTTGCATTCTAGTTGCCATTAGAGAGACCAATTGTAAGTACACAATGGTATCCTCTTTCTTCCAATCTAATCTTTCCCTCTTCATTCCTGTATGGACTCTCCCTCTCTTGGAGTCAATTTCACACGTTCACGCTCCTCTTTCTCTGTCACAGACCCTGTCACTCTTTCTCTCTCATTTCTTTCTTGACTGGATCTCGTCTACTTTTTTCAGGCCAGGCTCCAAAGAGGGAATATTCTTCTGAAGCAGGGCAACGCTCAGGAGGCCAGGGAGGACTTTGAGGCAGTGGTAAGCCTAAATGGATTTTTATTCCCTTGTCTCTCTACATCTCATTCATGTACCTGTATTTATTCTCCTTAAAAGCTGTGCTAGGCATGTTCAGAATGTTGTGCTAACTTAAGCCAGGCTTGCTCGTTGTAAGAGCATTCCTCATCACTTTCATTTGTGCAACAATTGGCACCCAGGGAATTAAGTTTTTTAATTTACATAATTTTAGGTATTATCTACCTTTGTGATGTTTAACAGTATTCAAAAGTATTCAAATTGTTTCCTGCTAAAGCTTGGTTCTTCATCTACTTGGCTTCTGTACAACACCCTGTACTCACAGTCTAATATTTTATTACAGATTTTAAGGAAATCTGGAGAAAAGAATCTGCACAAAACAATCCTTCTAAAAACCTGAATATAAGCAAATTCTATTCTCACACATGCGATGCTCTCACACGGAACCTTGCACCAGTAGCCATGTATCTGACTTTGAAAGTATTGACTTTATTTGTCCTCCACCTCCTCTCTTCTCCTCCCCTCAGCTGCAGCGCTCTACAGAGCACCAGGAGGCGAGGGAGCAGCTCTCCAGAGCAGACGAGCTGGAGGAGCTGCAGGAAATGGCGCATCATGCCCATCACCAGGGCGACTACGCCAAAACCATAGACATTCTGGAGCGGGTCATAGAGGTACGGGACACGTGTAACTGTAAACAAGTCATGTAAAAGTAACTAACTTCCACAAATAAGGCGCCACCGCATTGACCATTAACTAAAGGTGACGGTAGATGGGGAAACTTTTTGAGCAGCGTTGCTTGGGCAACCACATAACAGGTTCCATGTGTTCTGATTGGATGATCATGATCATTTGCCTAGTGATTTAAGTTCTCCAGGAAAATAAGTTGCTCAATGCCAACAATACTCAGGAACATTGCCTAGCAACATTGCTCAAAAATTGCCTTGCGTATAATCAGCTTAAGCCATACTAAAATATAGTGCAAAAAAGTAATTCAGTATTGACTTCACTATGTAAAAGCAATTGGACCCAAAGCATGAATTAGAGGTATGGAAAGGAAAAATATGACCACTGCTCTAAAAAAATATGACCATCTCTTTAACAGACTGAAATGGCAATGTCATTTATTTGAATTATTCAAGTAATTGTGTAGTCCCCGTCCATCATCCCTGTAGATTTCTCCTTGGGACCCTGAGTCTCGTGAGCTCCGTGCTGGCTGCTTCATCCGCCTTGGTGATCCGCGGAAGGCCATCCAGGACCTGACGCCAGCTGCAAAACTTCGGACGGACAACCGAGCAGCCTACCTGAAACTCAGCAAGCTGCACTACCAACTAGGCGAACACCAGGAATCCCTCAAGTAAGCAATATTAATCAACAAACTTAATACACAAACATCCCATTAAATAAGCTGTAAAGCATTGTCCTCTACACGTGTTTTTTTTTTTATTTATATAACATAGCTGATGGTTCCTCCTCATCACCCAATGTAAATGTGTAAATGAAATGTCTCATATCTAATCTTTATCTGTGAAAATTAAACATGTCCTGTCTTTGTCCTTGTCCTTCTCTCCAGTCAAGTCCGTGAGTGTCTGAAGCTGGACCAGGATGACAAGGAGTGCTTTGCTCACTACAAGCAGGTGAAGAAGCTGAGTAAGCAAATGGACTCTGCCGAGGAGCTCATCTTAGAGCAGAGGTCAGGTTCTTACCATTTATGTCCCCCATAACTTAACGTCAGTTGCCTGCCTGTCACGTGCTTGTCAGTAAAATTAAGTTGCAATGCCAGAACAGTAATATGACATCAGAGAGAAAATAATAAAAGTGAATTCTTTTTGTTTGGAATCTGGACTGCACTTTATGCACTTTTTGATAGATTGTAAAAGATAAGCTTTGAATACAGTACAATTTCTCTTTTGATTGAAAGAGTAGACTTGTAGTCTCAAGGATTTCCATGTACCACTGTAGCAGACTGGTCCCTAAAACAGAGTTGTCATGCCAACCACCTATCACCCCTTAGGTTTCAGGAAGCTGCCGACAAGTACGAGTTGGTCATGAAAACTGAACCCACTGTGCAGTTCTACACCAGCAAAGCCAAAGAGAGGATCTGCCATTGCCTGGTCCAGGTCTGTAAACCTACAGCTGAAACGTGTCTCTGTCTCACCACACCCTTTCTGTCTGTCACCACACCCTCAATGTCACGAGTTGTTTAAGCAAATGGTGTATTTTCAAGAAGTCAAATGAGGGTGGTAATGGGGGCCAACCTCTGTGTCCTCTCAGAGTGGTCAGGCATCCTCTGTGTTCTCTCAGGCATATATAGTATAAGTATAAGTATAAATACTCTTTTGATCCCATGAGGGAAATTTGGTCTCTGCATTTATCCCAATCCGTGAATTAGTGAAACACACTCAGCACACAGTGAACACACAGTGAGGTGAAGCACTGATGGTAATTTTGATACCATAGATTTAATAGAGACCCAGTCAGACCAATAGTATGAAAAATCAGGAACAGAGTTTATTTACAATGATGCGCATCAAGGGAGAGACAGCATGACTTCACCTAAAGATCCATCAGCTGCTCTAACTAGACAAGGAAATAGTTAGAGTTTAAGTATCCTTCCAGGCTGACGGGAGATGGCGTTGGTCATCCCATCTCACGTGGACTACACTGAATCAGACCCTGATTAGTGGCAGCCTGGCAATCCGGAGCAGATAGCTACTGACGCAGCCATGCAGAACAGTAAAACACTGCAAAGTCATAATGTTCCCGCTTATCTCTAAATACAGTCACACAGAGATATACACAGAGACAATACAGATATCATACAGTCATTACATAGAATCATACTTTTAGTATCAAAGTGACCTACTAATGAGAAATGCAGAACATTAAACCACATATTGGAATATTGGACAAAATGCAGAACATTAAACCACATATTGGAATATTGGACATAATGTTCTATTCCACTTTCTCTCAGTCCCCCTTTTTCAGCCTTTATGGCTGGAACATTTAATCAAAAAATGTCACTATATAAAATATAAATGATTATACAATTGTTTCATTAAAGTTAGTCAGATCCAAATAAGCAGGTACATGATTAGATATATGATTTAACTGATTTCTTCATAAGTCATGAAAAGTAATAAGTTCTGAATCCAATACTCTCAGCACACACTAATCCCGACGCAGTGAGCTGCCTGCTACAGCGGCGCTCGGGGAGCAGTGAGGGGTTAGGTGCCTTGCTCAAGGGTACTTCAGGCGTTCTTACTGGTCGGGGTTCGAACCGGCAACCCTCCCGGTACAAGTCTGAAGCGCTAACCAGTAGGCCTCTCAGAGTGGTCAGACTGATACTTCTATTTTTTTTCTCATGCTCCGCTTGAAAATTCTGCTTTCACTTATCCACTTCCCAATAAGTAATAAAACTTAGAAAGCAGGGAAAAAACTTGCATTCAACAGTGCAAGAGCTGCACATTTTCTTATAACCACGCATAGTTGCCTTTGACTTTGGTGGTGGGGTGTAGAACGTCCCACTCAGTGCTTTCCACTTTCTCTGTCGACGTCTAGATCAAGAGGTCGAGAGAGGCTGTGGACGCCTGCACAGAGGCCCACCAGTTAGACCCGCAGAACCTGCACATCCTCAGGGACAGAGCTGAGGCCTACATCCAGCTCCAGGACTACGAGAAAGGTATATTCCTCTCTCAAATACACATTTCATCAAGATCATTAGTGCCAAGTTTGTTATTAATGTTATACCGTTAACGCTTTGTCAAGTTTTGTAAGTTACTTTGGACAAAAGTATCTGTCAGATACTATAATCATAACATTTAAATTTACATTAATTGATTTAGCAGACGCTTTTATCCAAAGCGACCATAACCATAACTTTTATTTTTCAGTCTAGTCCAGTTTCTCATGTTGTTGAATAAAGTTGCTTTGCATAGCAAGTCTGTTGCATAGCGATGACTATACGGAGTAAACAAGTAAACTGTTTATGCTGTGTCTGAACACTTTTCCCTTTGCTGTGTCATGGTCCAGCTGTGGAGGACTACCAGGAGGCTCGGGAGTTCGACAATGAAAATCAGGAGATTCGAGAGGGTCTCGACCGTGCACAGAAACTGCTCAAGCAGTCACGCAAGAGGGACTACTACAAGATCCTGGGTGTAGGCAGGTGAGGCTGACTTCCCTTTGTTGTCCTTTTTCATGTTCTTTGTCTTTTTTCTCTTTCTACCCTGTTTACTCCATTATCTCATTCTGTTTTTTGTGTTTCTCTATAGGAATGCCAACAAGCAGGAAATAATTAAAGCATACAGAAAGCTCGCACAGCAGTGGCATCCAGACAACTTCCAGTCAGAGACAGACAAGAAGGAAGCCGAGAAGAAATTCATTGACATTGCCTCAGCAAAGGAAGTCCTAACTGACCCAGGTAAACCTAACTTTACCATCAATAACTTCAAAATCAATGAAAATGAAAACATCGCTGTAAATGGATGGAGGAGACACGACTGAAAGCACCAGATGCATTCTAGGTACATTTCTAGTTGCTGTCGACCACTGAATGGAGAGCTTGCTATTGTTGTCCTCGGAGGACCGAGAATTTTAATACTAATAGTTTCTTCCCACAAGCAGTCAGAACAGCTGAACAGCTGGCACCACTATATGCATCATACATAGATACCACACTGTGATCATATATTTATTGTACTGAACTACCGTGTAGGGTTACATATTTTATCCTACGTTTTCTTTTTTTGACTTCATTAACTCAAATATTTCTATACTTCTTTACATTTTACACTATTGATTGTATTTATTTATTGAACCATACTAAGGGCCTGTGTCCACCAATATTTTATTTAATTTTATGCACTGATAGCGCCCTCAACCTCATTTTCAGAGCGCTTTGGTCAAATGTTTATTGTTGTTCGGTTACAGTCGTCGAGAGAGAAGTGACATTGACCAGCCCAGCGCCATTCTAAAAGTTGAACAGATTTCAGTGAGCACTGTTAGAGCACAGGGGCGGGGGGGTTAGTCCTGAGGGCTTTTCTCCTCCGAGGGCGCGGAACGATGTGAACACGATTGGTGGACACAGGCCCTGAATGTTGTGATTGTGTGTCAAAATGTTGGTTCTTGTGAGCAGTCTTTTATGTACGGCAGAGACAGCCAGAGCACAAGTATTTCATTGTATTCTTAATAAATATGGCAATAAACACCGAACTGAAATGATCTGAACTTGGAAGTCGGATATAGTTAACTGGCTAGACATTTGGCCGAGTAGGACACTCACCTGCTGTTGTACCTTACAGCCAACGACTTTCCTCTTTTGCTCAAACCCAAGTTGTCTTTATTTGCCTCTTGGAAATATAGAACACTTTTTTCAGCAAATTAAACCCCCCCACCTCTCTCTCTCTATCTCTCTTTCCTCAGAGATGCGCCAGAAGTTTGATGCGGGTGAGGACCCCCTGGACCCAGAGAGTCAGCAGGGTGGAGGTGGCCGGGAAGGTGCCTGGCCGTTTGGCTTTAATCCCTTCGAGTCGGGCGGTGGTGGCGGCAACTATCACTTCAAGTTTACCTACAACTAGGACGGACAGATTATTTTTTTGCTCCTTTTTACAAAATAAAAGCCAGGAACAGACTTAAATCCAGGTACTCATAAAAGGAAAGACCCAGAGGACAGCACGCAGTGTTGTAATTAGGAATGGATTTTTTTGTTTTTTGTTGTAGCTCTTTTTTCCCTCCTTTTTTGCAGGTGAAGGAATTTAACTAAGAGGGTTTTGGTGAGACTTTTAGCATCACCTCTTCTGAGCAAATGGGACAGTCATTTCTTGTCTGCTTGAGCTCTAAGGCTGAACTGGGAGGGACTGTCTGTCTGTCTGTACATTGGTCTTTACTGACCGACCCGAGAGACCATGGAGAGAGTGGACAAATGGACTTGAAGCCCGGAATAGGGCAAGAGAGCTTGCAACCACAGCTAACCAGGTCGTGACAGTTTTCCATTTAACATATCGGTGTGCCATTTTCTCTTTCACCCTGTTCAGCTCCTTTGTCTTCATTGCTTATGGCCTGTCTGTCTAGGTTTACTGCTCCTGTATGCGTCTGCATACTCCACAAAAGCACTCCCGATAATGTGCAGTGGCATTGCGTTACTTAAAATAAACAGCACTTTCGTTCATGCCTCTCAGACCTTCTTAGCTCATCTGTGCTATTACATGTAGTTTCCAGAGTGTGTTCTGCACAGAAACGAAGAACCAAACACTGGTAAGTTTCCACGTAGCAACAGAAACATCAAAAATAGTTACTTATGTTAAACGTTATGTGAAAGTCTTTTCATAGATGCCACAGATGGGCTAAGTGAGGTTTTGAGAGTCATGGTGTGACCTTAAGTTGTGTCACGTATTTGGGGCAGATGCCTTGTGTGTGTGTGTGTGTGTGTGTGTGTGTGTGTACAATACCTGTTCATGCACATCAGACTTCTCAATGTTTCTCAGTAGTTATTGTAGCAACTTTGTTTTTTTTTTGTTTTTTTTTAAACATGCTTTTTGTATTCTTTATTATTTTAATGAAACCACTCCTAGAGCACTGAACTCTTTAAGGTGTCCATTTGAAACTGATCAAGTAACTGAAACTGACCAGAACACTCTTTCATGAAGCCTTCAAAGGTAAACTCTTCCTAATGGGGAAATGCGTGACTTGACACTTATAGGTCTTGTTACCTTTCTGTTTAGACAGAATATTATTCGGTGTATTCTCAAATTGGCTCAGTCCCCCTTCTTGAGATCAGAGAATTTAGGTCTCTATCTCTAAAATCGTGTGTAAAGTCTAACCTTTTAAGGACATGCTACTTAAAAAACCTGTGTTCACTCAGTTTGCAGGTATTAGTTTGGAAAGGTGAATCTGACACTTGCATCAGATTCTTTAGGGTTGGAGGTTACTGTACTGTTTTGGTCTCCAAAAAGGATTCCTCCTGGCATTCATGACTCACAGTATCTCTCCTTTTTGGGTTTTGTTTAACGGCTTTTTTTTGTGTGTCTTTGTCTTGGCCAAACTGAAACTGAATGTGCGGATTGTATTTAAAATGAAAGAAAATAATGAAATAAGGTGTTGCGTGTTCTTCCAATTCATTAGCTTCATGTTGACACCCAGATTGGTTCCTGATTCCTTGTTCATTGAAGTTCGAATGGGGAATGAATAATTTCCAAATGTTCTAATGGTCTATTTGTATTCATTTGCACCTGGTTACACCTTCAACAAACACCTTCACAATGAGCCATATATGGTTATCTAACCAGTTTACTCAACACCGGATACGTCATACGTATGCATATTTTTTCATTTTCTGTCAATACAAATGTAACATTGCCCAGTTGTGGTAAAAGGTGTGGCGAGGGTCACATAGGTGTCTGGAATCTCCTCGCCCCACTGAACTGAGGGGACTAGCATAAGTAAAGGGGGCAGGCCTATAAGGATCTGGAAAAAGATAAGTCACCATCCAACAGTGTATTTGGTGTGGTGATTCTTACTTTGAAATGAGCATGGAATTATGTTTGCAATGAAACAAAACAGCTGAACAAGATAACCCACATAGCCTAACCCACAAGGACATCTTTGAATACAGCTGTGGGGAGAATTATCAAGCAGTCAAGGTCTTATTTGGTAAAGGGACGGTGGACTAATATTGATACAATTGTGAAAAGTAATTTTCTTGCTATCCGCTAAACATATATAAAACACGGCACGGCAGTTCAAAATTCTCATCCTCAAATCATTTGACTCACGCCACGCGACTCGCATGCAGTCCGTGCATAATCGGCGTGTGTTGAGTTGTAGTTCCCTTGGTTACCACAGTAACGGGGAAACAGTTGTTTGTGTACGCTGAGCAAGTCTGATACAATGTAGCCTTGCCATCGAAATAGGCAGCAAGATTATTATTATTATCGACAGCAGAAATCAGGCTTTAGCCTACGTTGCTTTTTTTTTTTTTTATCTAGATAGCTCATATATCTTAGCAAATGCGACGATCCAAATATTTTACACCGAGTGAGGTGTCCCTACATAATACTTTGGATGATTTATGGGTGTCTTACCTTGGCAAAGTGTATGATTTGACACCGTTGGTGCATGAGTTCAAAGGTAAGTTGAGCAAATAGGCTTAGCCTACTAATAGCCTAGAAGCTAAGATGCAATTAAAATTGTGAAATATTTCTCTTTTCCCCCATGCGTAGTTTTATAGTCTATCTATTGGGGTGAGACAAAACTGCCTTCATAATTAACTGAAAAAAACGTTGCATTATTTTTTAATAGGTGATATTCTGCTGAAACCCATAATTGAATGTGCGGGAAAGGACATCAGCCACTGGTTTGATCCTAAAAAGAAAGATGTGAGATTGTTAATAGGAAAGTTAAACTGCTTAATATAGAAGTTGTAATTTTATTTATGCAGCGTACATGATTCATTTTTTGCATTTACAGATTCTTACTCATATTGACCCGCTCACAGGCTGTCTCAAATACTACACCCCTAGGGGGCGCTTTGTTCACGTCCCCCCTCCTTGCCCACGCACAGACTGGGCCAATGATTTTGGGAGGCCATGGTGGCGGGACAGCCGCTTCGAGGTGGGCCTACTGTCTGCCAAGACTCGCTGGATACGCATAATCAACACTCTCACCTCCGAGGAACAGAAATTGGAGGTAAGCCAGTTGCAGTCTTGGAAAAAGATTCACTCTCAATCCCTTTACATAAACTCCAATGCCTGCAGACAAGCCAGCTTCTCATCACAGAGCTATCTTTCCTCAGGGCAATGAGCCTTATCACAGTTCTCTAAGTGTGTCTAAGAGACATCACATGATGTATAGCCGGCTGCCCATATTGTTTATGTGCAAAGCTGCAAAGTAGACTTTTGCAGCTGTAGTTTATTTCCTTCTTCCTCTTCCTGCACTACACCCTAGTGCACTGAAGAGGGCAGACTGGTTCAACAGTTCTCCATCTCTGCCTCTCACAATCATATCAAAATCTCTGACCCCCCTCCCCTTTACACACACACACACACACACACATACACACGCAAACACTTCCACCCCCACCCACCACCCCGCTCTGCTTTGCTCCCTGTTCATGCTCCTCTTTTGAGCTATGTCCAGCATGACAGGGGGAAATGAGAGGGATGTTGAGCCTCCGGGTGTACAACTGTGCCCAAGCTGGGTCTCCGTAATTCACCCCCTGGGGCAGATGCCACCCGCCCTGCTCAGAAGTTCAGCGTGTGTGTGTGTATTTGGGGAGGAGGGTGGTAGGGGGTAGAGGAAGGAGGGGGAACGGGTACAGTTACAGGCTCATGCCAAATGCCCCATCTGGCACCAGTGAATTACTCTTGGGCCAGCAGCTTAGTGTAAGACTTTCACTTTTTTCGTCCATTCCTCTCTGTTTTTCCAATGCCCCCCCCCCCCCCCCCGCCTTTTCTAACTCTTTCCATCTCTTCTCTGTCTTTCCTGCTCGCTGCTAACTTTCTTTTCTTTCTTCTCCCTTCCCCTCACATGGTTTTGGAGTGAGCGTTTTCATTGGATCACTATAAACAAATTCCTTTGCTTTTTTTTTTTTCTCGGAGGACCCAGAACTCCCTGCTTTAAAGATGTAAAAACAAAACAAAACAGAACAGAACAAAAAAAAAAGTAGTCCATTTGAACAGATAGCCAGATCTGGAAAACGTAAAACCTGTTTAAAATCAGCAGCTGGTAATACCACCTCAGAACAATTTGCTGTTTTATTCTTGCACAGGTGTGCTCAGAGGAAACCTTGGATGAGATCCTGCAGCGTTACTTAAGGTACAACTCCCACGCTGCCAGCTACACCTGGAAGCACAACCATGTAAACCTGGACATGACTAAGACCCTGTGTGAGAACGGTTTCTTTGATGAGGATGAGGAGTTCTACCAGTGTCGCTTGGACCAGGAACTTTTTACAGAATCTATATGTCTGTACTTCAATGATGACCTCACTGAATTTTGATACACCATCAAAACTGTCATGGAAATATTTCATGTGCACAAAGTGAAACCAAGTTACCACCATTAAAGAAACGCCCCCATATTAGAATTGTTTTGTTTGGCTTTATTCTTACATGCATCCATATTGTTGTTTCCTGCTCTCATATGCTAATTATCTGTTCCTTACTGCAGTGCAGGATGATGACACAGTGTGAGTAAATAAAAAAATAAATGGAAATAATGGTGTCCAATAAAACCTCATAATACAGTCAACTGGTTGCCATGGTGATTCCTCTTATGTTATTCACTAGCTTGTTTCAAGCATAGACTGTACAAAGCACACCCTCTCTTTATTGTATCTCTAATTTGTATGTCTGCATGCTGTTTGCATTTCCTTCTCTGTGTCTTGACATGGCTGCAACAATATTATTTTTCAGCTGAACGAATTCTGTCGTTTCACACTTCTTTTTGCAATATGTAAATTGTTACATTAGCAAAATGACAATTAATTTTCATTTCATTGTATTGTCTATATAATATGAATATATTTTGAAAGCAGTGACATGTATTTTCACTGAGAATGATAATGATGCAGTTTGTGCACATACCAAGTTGAAAACCCACACCTGTTAAAATCAAACTTTTATATAAAAGAAACGACTAGCTGCAACTGCCATGCACGTTACACAATATTTTGAGGTAGATGCCCTTAACCCTGTTGATATGCCTTACTTTCAGTCGGAACTGGACGTGGTAAATGTATGGTTTACTTGGTCATAACAGTAAAACAGCATAGCATGCAAACCCAGTTTCCTGGGGCATTTAGGCCACTGCAGTGATAGGCTGCTTGTACTTTACTCTCCTAGAATGATTAGGCGAGGCCAAACTGTCATGTATAAATTACATTAATCAGTCCTTTGTTTAATTATCAAGGAAAAAATGAAATAAAATGCATGTTTGATTTTGGCATAGATCAACAGATTTTACGAATATGTGGAAAACCTGTTTCAACCTCACCGCAAACGGTTAATTTTTAAGCAATACAATCTGATGTAAGTCTGGGCATGGCTGCGGCAGATTTCCCCAACCCCCTTCTCAACCTCCCATCACACAACCCCTTGCTCTAAAATTATTTTACACTACGGTGGGGGCCTTTAAGAATATTAAGGTAGCCATATTTGTTAGATTTGAGTGGCGCGCTGCAGTGCAGCCATAGTACGCGAACCATCCGCGTGTTGTCTCGATGGAGAGACAGGCAGCAGGCAAGTCTCATTTCGTGACTGATTGAAGGAAAAAAATAAACATGTTACAATGCAACTTACACTGAGCTATACACCCCCTTTCTTGTAACAATGTGAATATTTTTGAAGAGGGAGGGGAGAGAGCAGAGCGAGTGCGAGTGCGAGAGAAAGAGAGAGAGTACGAGAGAAAGGAGAAGGAGGGGGGCGTTCTGAAATAATATAGTCAGCCATTTTTTATGTAAGGGGATTTTTCTTATTGGGGGGGTTGTTAAAAAATAAATATAAGGGCGGCCATCTTTGTTTCTCTGCCTTGTAGTGTAAAATATTCCAAAACGCCCCCCACTTTTTTGTGTGTCGATTTGAATATTAAATAAATATCATAATTCGGGAGGAATACTCTTTTTGATTTCGAGGACGGGGTCGGTGACAGGAATATAATGTCCTCTCCTCTACGCTCCTGTGAGGAAGATGAGGGCATGTTGGCTAATTCCGAGGGAGGAGATTTTGATGAAGAAGAAGAGGACGACGGAGACCTAGACGAGAACGCAAGCGACATAAACTCGCCGGCGGCGCCTAGAGAAACTGCAACACTAGCCGCGCCAGGTACAGTAGGAACACTGGCGAAAGACTCGGGAGCGCGCATACAAAATACAAACACATTCTCACATAAGCCAAAACAATCTTCAAAAGTGTCAACAGAAAGCTTATTAAGCATTGTTGCATAGTTTAGAACCTTGCAAATATGTCAACGGCTCACTTTTGTTCCCGCAGTTCCCAATTACGCGCGCTAGCTTAAGGTTTATTTGGAGTTGAAACCCAAGTTTAGCAAAACTTGACATGACACCCTTTGGTCTTTCTTGCACAATTCCTCTAAGTTCTTGTTCTTCGATGTTCGTTGCTTTTGAAATAGATGCTGTTAGGCATTCGTTTCTTTTGAAATACTGACTTATATCCAAGGGTTGCATCGGAGGTTATGCCTTACACCCTGGATAAGCAGAAACATGGACCCCACACCCTTGCTACAGTGGTGCTCGTTTGTATGTGTTGAATTGTCAGTCTGAGGTAGAAGGACTGGACTACCGGTTGATTGAGACAGAAGAACTGTTATGACAGATTGTAAATAAACTTGACCCTACCCACTGTCGCACTCTGACAGCGATGGCTCGATGTAGGACATTCATGCACCTTGCTAAAAGTTCTTGAAGCTGCCTTGTTGAAGAGTAACTTCTCGACACTATGCCATATGTAGGTTATGCTTAAATGTGTAACCTAAACGAATGTATTAGTATATCAACGATAAAGAACCAAGACATGCGAATTAACATGCTTAATTGTAAATGTATGTAGCCTAGTTGCAGTCAAATGCAAAGCAATTGAATGAGTGGACGTGTATCTTCCTCACAGCCATTAGAATAGAATAGAATAGAATGCTTTAGTTTAAGGTGAATCATTAGGCTACAAAATATTGATAACAGAAATTCCCATCATCCTAGCATTGCCCCTTCTATCCTAAAGTGCCGTAGACTACATCAGGCTATCCTGTGCTCACCGTGCAATAAGACAAGTTTTATTATTGACTCAAATATGATTTAATGTTGGTCGATTTTAAACGTGCTGTCTTTATTTTACGCATTAATATGTGTTTGTTTCTTTGGAAACGATGTTTTTGTTTTCAAGGAAATCGTGCGTGGCCTTCTTCTGATTGATTATAAAACTAGTCTAACAAGTGCGCAATTCAATTAGCACTTGTCTCTCCCTGCCCTGGTAACCCCCTGCGACCTCCGCCAGCGGTCGGTGTGGTGGTCGGTCCCAGGTGGGAATAGACGGTGGGAGGGAATCGTGTCGTTGGGTTAGCTTCGCCTTGCGGCCTCACAATCACCGAACCCCGAGTGCGTGTTGCTGCCGCCTCTGGCAGCTCTCTGCAGCAGAGCAAGGCAAAATGTGGCGAGCTTTGCCTGTGCGAGCACTGCGTCTTTACAACAAAGACAGACTATAAAATCGAACTAATTTATCATGTACAATGGCGGCCGCAAGCGCTTGTTTCTGGTTAAGATTGTTCTCCCCTCATCTCTGAATAACAGCTCTGTTGGCTTCGACGCGTGTCATCATGCACTTACTTCAAACTACCAAAGCTCACAAATGTAAGAAAAACACGATATTGAGATCTACATTAATCAATTAGTTCTAGGGCCTTCTACTTTGTATCTCCTATTTAAATAGTGTCACATTTCTCTTTTCTAGTTGCTGAATTAAGACCATTTACACAGACCATGACCAAGTCATACACACACAAAGTCGTCTGTACAGACTGTTTGCTGATCAATAAGCTATATAGCGTTTCATCTCAAATGTGGTTATACTGAGATTTTTCTATTATTTAAGTGAAAACTGTTTTTCAATGTTCTCTTAACATCCTATTCCTTTTCGATACAGTGTTGCTGTCACTAATTGAGATGGTATGATAGGCTGTCTGCCTTAATTTAAGTCAGATGCTAGACTGTGGTCTTCAGGATTAACTTGAGGATGTCTTAGAGCTCACATGGGGTCAGAGGTCCCGCCAGCCACAATGGCTCGATAACAAAAGCACATGGTGCCGACACTCCATTCAGGGCTCACACAGGCTGGATCATTGTTGACCTTAATTGCACCGGGAAGCGACTAAGTGGATCATTCACAGTGCTGAAAGGGGATTATTGTCAGTATGATTCAACCACAACCTCTGACACCCAATGTTACTTTTGCCTCACCCTGTCATTTTTTTTCCTGCCACATCCTCCACCCCCCACCATCACCCTCACCGTTAGATGACTGTGAAGAAGGGGCCGACACATCAGACAGAGACAGCTTTGGGAAAAAGAAGCGAGGCCCCAAGAAAAAGAAAGAGACAAAAAAGAAGGACAAGGAGAAGGAAGGCAAGGCGGCCAAAGTGCGGAAGCGCAAAAAAATTGTAAGTTCGGGTCATGTTCTTTGACTTTTCAGAAATGTTTCGATTGTTTCGTTCAAGTATCTTGGTATGTCTCAGAGAGGTGTGGCAGATCTGTATCTTTTTTCTGCTTTGCTGTTCTTTCTGTTCTTGTAGGAAAGTGATGTAGAGAGGGACTCCGAGAGAGACTATGGGGAAAACTCCGACAGCGGTGCTAGTGATTATGGAGCAGAAAAGAAGAAAAAGAAGAAACACAAAGAAAAGAAAGAGAAGAAGACAAAAAAGAAGAAGAAAGAAGACGCTGATGGCACCCAGGAGGAAACTGTAAAGGTTTGTAAAGGAAAATGTTCATAATCATTAGGTGAGGTCATGTTATACAGCCATAATAGAAAATGTCCTTGATTACCTGTCATAACTGTCTCACATTGTCTGGGCCTACACTCTGAAATGAAAATGGTCGTCTGTAATAAATTTGTCTTTGTTGAACCCTTTTTTATATCAAGTTCCCTTTTATGCCAAAAATAACTTCTCATGATGTTGTGGAGATGTTCTTCTCCGTATAACATTGTAGATTATCGCCACAAGAACCTACAGAGTAGATAGCACTTATTGACGCTTTTGGCAACAGTTACATGCACATAAACCAATTAACCAGTATCCAGTATGTTTATTTCAGTTACTGAAAAGTTTGTAGACATTAGTGCTGAAAATAATAATTAACGATAGCAGATGCCCACTAACTGCATGTCAAAGTTTCCATAGACCTGACTGAGTTACACCATTAGTATCCTGTGGTTCACATTGCAGGGGCCTTACAGAATGTGTTTTATACACAAACAAGCAGCCAAGCTAGTAGAGTTGCCATACAAGCACTAACAACAACAGGGTGGGCAGTGGTAAAAGGTAGCCAACGTACAGTATTAACCAATGTATACCAGTGATACAGTTGGCGACATTGTGCTGTAAAAGCTATTCATAACTTTTCATGGGGTTTCTGATCTGGTGGGAGTGCAGTGAATACCAGAGGTGTGGTTATCTCTGCACTGCATCATCACATCACTATGAAGACGACTTTCAGCACAAAATCTAGCAACCCACAAGAACATATCTAAGAACCGCAGAAAAATGTACGATGTTGCTTTTAAGTGGGCTATTATCAAGGCTGTGCCATTTTTCCTGTAGCAGCCTGTGGAGCAGAAGACTTCTGCCCAACTGGCTCGGGACTGGGGCCTAGAAGATGTGGATCACACCTTCACCGAGGAGGACTACCGCACGCTCACCAACTACAAGGCTTTCAGCCAGTTCATGAGGTGAGAGCCAGAGGGAATTTTTATATGCATTCTAGAACAGTGGGATTCTGGAACCCTCAAGAACTGTGAACGTTTGAAGGTGTAGCATAGTTTATCCGTAAAGTAAGGAAATACCTTGTTTCCAGTAATTTAATATGATGAAGTAGCCACTGGTTTTATTGTCCAGAGTTAGCCTCTCCAACTACATTGTTATTGTAATGTTATTGAGTGCAGTGGAAATTATGTAATCGTGTATGGTTATACAAAACATATGAATTAAACCCAATTCACTTTCATGGCCGCAGTTTTCTTGTAAAGGAACTCAAGTATTGTGGTTGTAGTTGTTTTCTGTTGACTCCTGTCTGTAAATCCTAGGTGTCAGTTCTCTCAGAGGGTGTTTAGGACATTGATGTACTTCAGAGGGCAGTCGGCAGGAAGGGATGCACAGATTAGTGGCACTGCTGCCAGCAATGGTGCTGTAGCTTAGCCCCTTGGAAGTGCTGTAACTGTCCAGATATCTTGTGCTTTTACTCTGGAGTAGGCTAAATGAACGACTGATTCAAAAGCCCTGGAAGACATGAAAGGAAGCATATACTGTTTAATGTTTTATTTTATTATTAATTTAGTAATATTGTAAATGTTGTATCCTTTGTGCATGTGCACGTTTGTCAAATCAAACCAGTTTGTTAATTAAACATCATACGTCTCTCAGGGATTACTGCAATCTGTCTTTTATGTGATGTTGGGTGTCCTGTGTAGACCACAGTATATAATGTCCATTTGTGGTATTTGAAAGCATAGTGCATGATTCTAGTGAAAGATTGTTCATATTTGTGCTCCAAAGCCAATTAAATTACACTCGAGGTTCTATGGCCCTGAGGAATTGTGTTGATTGGCTGAGACTGTGTATTGCTTGGTCTGTGCCACTTAGTTTACTTCCATTTTAATGTAATATTGTACAGGTCTTTAAATTTGTAAATGTGTATGTTTGTCTGTAGCTAGCTGTCTTGTCGTCTTTTTGATAGTTAGCTTGCTACCTTCAGTGAAGGACTCTGCATGGATTCTTTCATCAGTTTTCAGATCATGACAGTATAGTGCATTGTTCTATATTCCCTGTTTTTTAATTAACTGTAACTTAATGAGCTCTCTTGGTCACCGGCACTTTTTCCCATGCCCAAGGCCGATGATAGCCAAAAAGAATCCCAAGATCCCCATGTCCAAGATGATGACCATCCTGGGGGCTAAGTGGCGGGAATTCAGCTCCAACAACCCCTTCAAGGGTTCCGCCGCCGCCGTGGCAGCAGCTGCAGCGGCGGCCGCGGCAGCCGTTGCCGAGCAGGTCTCTGCGGCAACTGCCTCTCCAGAACCCCCTCCCCAGCCTCCCCCACTGCGCAAGGCCAAAACCAAAGAAGGCAAAGGTCAGAGCAGTGGACATTTCTATCTATACCCTTCACCATTGACACCATTCCTTCCTTAATGACAGTTACAAGTAGAATGGTTATACTTTGACATTTGATTTGAAACTTGCATATTGATCAATTACCATCATGCACATTTACCCGTTTGCCTGGTTACATTCATTCTAGTTACTAGTGAGATTATAATCACTATAGAAAAATATGTTAGCCTCCAGTTTCAGTTGCCTCTACTCACACAGGGCCTGGCTACAAGAAACGGAGCAAAAGCCCACGAGTCCCTGACAAGAAGGCCAAGGCCAAGGCCAAGAAGATGGCCCCGCTGCGCATCAAACTGGGGACCCTGGGGCCCAAGAGGAAGAAAAGCAGCTCTGTGAGTGAATTAGTTTGCGTGTGTTGGTTGCGAAAGATGTGCGTCAGTGTACAGTGTGTACCTGTGTGGATAGGTGCATTTGTGGTTGCTTATAAGTATTACACATGCACATGCATTGATCTCTGATAGTTCTCTGATAGATGATATAGACGTGTGTAGATTCTGAGAGCCTGGTTGTTGTGTGTGTGTGAGACTGTGTAAGAGTATGATAGTGTGTATGTGTGTGTGTGTGTTTATTGTGTCTCTGTCCCGTCAGAGTGAGGACGTGGACGACGATGATTCGGAGCAGGAGAACTCCAGCGTCCACAGCTCGTCGGTGCGGTCCGACAGCTCTGGCCGCGTCAAGAAGAACAAGAGAGGGCGGCCCAAAAAGAAGAAGAAAAGTAAGATGGCCGTTCACTACAATGGGTCTCCATGCAGCCATTTCTGTGTACCGTTTACAATTAGAAACAACCTATTGTGTGTGAAGTGTTTGGTAGTCCTTTTTCTATTTGGGATTGCTGAATAGTTGTCAAGGGTTGTTACGGACACATCCGCTTTTAATTATCTTGTGTGGTTAGTGAGTTTTGAATTCATGATTCGTTGTTTTTCTACATGTCTCTTTGTTATTGCATCTTGTTATCCATTAAGCTCAGTGATTGAAATGATTACACTCTTCCTTCAAAGTACAATTAGAGAGTCAACTTGTCTAATCAAGGGCTGCTGTTGTATGGGTGATGCAAGCAGCATGATCTGTTTGCACAGTTGCATAGCAGATCCCTACAGTATGAAACTGATTCAGTCAATCAGGATGTGCTGTAAGCAGTCCAGTTAAATGGTCCTCAAATGTAGCCTCAGCAATGTTGTGACTGACTGACTGACTGACTGACTGTGACTGATAAGCTGCTTTGCACAGGGCCATGAGGGCTCCACTGTCAAAGTCAAAGTCAAAGTCAGCTTTATTGTCAATTTCTTCACATGTTCCAGACATACAAAGAGATCGAAATTACGTTTCTCACTATCCCACGGTGGAGACAAGACATATTTTACCAATTTTAAGTCCACAGACAAAATGTTTCCTTCTTTGTCATGTGACCAATGCAGAAGTAGCTTGCAGCTCTGTTGCAGGGACTATATGAGATTTGTTGTTTGGTTGAAATCTTTCGGTAGTTTGCCTAGATGGAACATGTCATCTCATGTCACCTTTTCACTAAGCCCAATTGAGTTGTGGCTTATGTACTTTTGGAAGTTTGTTAAGGGCTTTTGATTTTAGAAAAGTACGGGTCATGTGATACGCAAAGGGTTGGAGTAGTTTAGGTGTGTAGTCCTTGGATCTTCAATCATGTTCATCCAATCATGTCAACATAGAACATACAGTGTGACTTTATTTTAGAAGAGCAAGTATTGGTTTGTTTGTGTTAGTGTGCATATGTGCATGCTATTGAAAGTATGAAACAAGTGTGTATGTAAGCTATGAGCTCCAAAGGTCAAAAAGGTTTGATTTTACTTCTGCCTGTCAGCTCGTATGTTTAGTGTAATATATTAATAGTCATTTATGCATTAGCACCGTGCCTTGCCAGCCGACCTTGAGTTGTTCTGTTTCTTTTCAATGAACATACAACAACAATGTGGTTTGAGTTAAATTATTTTGATACTGAAGAGGAAACTGTGGATGCTTTTAAAGAATGTTTACATTCACACATGCTTGATGTTACACAGCTGTAGACATCTGAATTTCTCCGAGGTTAAAACAACCCACTGTTTGTTTATTTGTTGCTGATCACACACTGTTGTTGCTGGGATGTTTTGTAGATGAGGGATGGATCATAATCTTATCAATACTGAAATATCAACAGGAGTGGGCCTGCCACTGCCATTAGTCTTAACTTGTTAATTGAGAAGCGTGGTAACAGTGTGTTGGATCTCTGCACTCACATGGCCTTTATATGCAAGGAGCATGCAAAGAGTGGTAAAATCTGGTTTGCACTGATGAAGATTGTGTGTCGAAGCATTGCCATTTATGTCCGCTCAGTGTAATTTTAAGCTTATTGTTACAGTGCAAATATTTTTGAGCTAGTAAGTTCTTAAGCAGGAAGAATGCTGCGTGAAAAAATATTAACTCTCATTCCCTGGTCAGATATAGATTGCACTTATAATATTGTTGCTTTGCGCACATTTGACAGAACACACACTTATAGAGTAAATTATATATTTCCAGAGAGGTATGGATGAGAGATGCCATTACTATGGTAGCAGCACATACAAACATTCAGGCCGTATGATTGAATTTTTGTACATTTTGTCATTTTAAAGATTTATTGCTTGCCCTCATACAATAGTATACTTTAGTGCCCTTATAATGTGTACAAAATTACATTCATTTGTTCTAAGGAGATGACAATGGAAACATGAGCAGCTTTTCTTGGGATATAATGAGATTTGCTATTGAACGAGGCGTTTATGTGAAAGCGTGAAATGAGGAGCAGTGAGTGTGAGAGGCGTGTACCAGAGATAGCGCTCACATGCTGACATTGAATCACACGTTCAGCTTCCCTTTAATTTCACCACACAGACGTCCAGAGAGCCCATACATAAAGCATGTTACATAGCACTGAATGAAGTTGTGGTTCCATTGGCAGCTCCCTTTATCGTTTTGTGTAACATTAACGTTTGATTTAAGGGCAATTTTTGTTTGACTTTTGTGAGCGCAGGTTAATCAACTTGTGGTGTGTATTGTTGTTAATGCTTGCTCTGCTCTTTATTGCAAATTGTGACTAATTCACTTTCACGTCTTATAAATACCTAACTGGTATAAAACAAATTGTAGAGCAAAGCCTTAAAAACACCAATATTGCAGGTTCAATACCTACATAGATACTCATAGTGTACCTTACCAGATTTGTATGAATGACCCAGTATGGATGAAAAATTGTGTCTGCGTTGTAAGTCGGTTAGGATGAAAGTGAATAAATAGATAGTTTTCTCTCTCATATCTCCTCAGGGAAACTGCTAAGGTACCCTTTTGTGAGTTCAGTGGTTAAATCTACAGCCATGCATCTCTCATCTTTGCCTCTGCATCATCTGGCACATGACACCACAGAGCTTTTCAGCACACACGCCTTAACCCTGCTCCGTCTGTGCCACAGTGCTGGGGGATGAAGATGGCGAGGGCTACGAGACGGACCACCAGGACTACTGCGAGGTGTGCCAGCAGGGTGGCGAGATCATCCTGTGCGACACCTGCCCGCGTGCCTACCACCTGGTGTGCCTGGAGCCCGAGCTAGAGAAGGCCCCCGCCGGCAAATGGAGCTGCCCGCACTGCGTAAGTGTCATCCACCCCACTGGGGCTCAGGGCTCTCCCCAGGCACAGGCAGCACACACACACACACACACCACATACACACACACACACACACACACACACACACCACACACACACACACACACACCATACACACACACACACCATACACACACACACCACACACACCCACACACCACAGACACCATACACACACACACACACACACACACCACATACACACACACACACACCACACACACACACACACACACACACCATACACACACACACACACCACACACACACACCACACACACCATACACACACACACCACACACACCATACACACACACACACACACACACACACACACACACACCACACACACACCACACACACACACCACACACACACACATACACACACCACACACACACACACAGGTCTCTCCCCAGGCACAGGCAGCTCTTATTCATACTTTGTCTTACTTTGATCTGATTTTGGAAAGCAGTGCTGGTCTGAAATTGATGGGATAGTGTATTAGTTAACTTCAGAGCCAGCTGACAGAGAGGACTGGACTCAGGGCTGACCTCTTGGGTTTTGATTGCTTGGTTTGATTGGATTTCAGATGTATCCAATTTGAATGATCTTTTTTGTATATATTTAAAATAAATCCAGTGGGAATCTGCCCAACTCTGCATTTGGACCCTGAGAATATTTCTAATAAATTCTGCATGCAGGGATTCTATGGAATGTTTGTCTCATCTAGTCAAGATTTCTGAGTAGACCCCATATAAGTATAAGTATAAGTATATATATAGTCTTTTGATCCCGTGAGGGAAATTTGGTCTCTGAGTCTGCATTTATCCCAATCCGTGAATTAGTGAAACACACTCAGCGCACAATGAGTGCACACACTAATCCCGACGCAGTGAGCTGCCTGCTACAGCGGCGCTCGGGGAGCAGTGAGGGGTTAGGTGCCTTGCTCAAGGGCACTTTAGCCGTACTGGTCGGGGTTCAAACCAGCAACCCTCCAGTTACAAGTCTAAAGCGCTAACCAGTAGCAGTAGGCCACGGCTGCCCCATTCTCACATCCATACAGGTGCAATTTTAAGCTATGATGTGAGGGCTAAACAATATCAGAAATGTTACCTTAGCTTGCTGTGAGAAGCATTTTAAATGGTGGTTGTGAGGGCTGGGGTAAGTTGAGCCAGCTAACTAGTATTGCTTCTGTAAGATTTTTAAGTTTGCCTTGATTTTGTGACCTCATTCTATATGGTTCCTTACTGTTACTAAGGGCTAAAGAGACTAGGCAACAAATTAATCTGATTTATTTAAGTCGATTAAATGGGTGAATTCAAAGGTAAACCTATTTGGCAAATTCTCAGTTATGTTGGTGTTTGTTACTGTTTGTAGAGATTGTTTTAAGAAAATAAAAATGTTTTACCTGAAATCTGCTTTGGATCAACTTAGCCCACTCTAATAGGCTCACTCCTACATATGGGGGGAAATTGTGCCAGAAGACCAACTTTTTGCAGAGAGCATATCTCTTTACCCTTATAAGTTATCAAAGAGTTGTTGGTTACAGAAGTTGTAGAAAACTTTGAATTATTGTTTGGTGTGAAACTAAATTAAAACTAAATATCTTTGATGAAACATTGGAAATTATGATTAGAATGTAAAAAATGTCCCATCTTACCCCGTTCTCCACCACGTGTATTCCTACTGTAGGCCTATTTCCAATCACAGATGGAGCACATGTGGTGATCATATGGCATTTTGTGCTTCATGACTTGAAGAGTGCCCTTTTTATGCATTCTTTAATTTATCAAACTATTCGCCTAACCATGGCATCAGATTTCAATCAAATGCGTAGAACCATAACTGTCCGAAAGTTTTGAGACCCATGAGCCCATGCGCCTTTCCTTTCTAGCTCCGTTGCCGCCATTCAAATCCTAGTAGAGCACCCTGAGGAGCGGCAGCATCTATTGTAGGTAATGATCCTCTGCTGAGATAAATCACCATTAAACCATCTCAGTACAACCTGCAATGGAAGTAGCCGTACTTAGACATCAAGATGAATAATAAGCTAGCGAAAAATATCTTTGTAAAAGCGCTAACTTAATGTTAATGCCGCTAATTCCGTTCCTGCAACTTTTAACATAGGGCCTAAAGCAAGTGGATAAGTCTGGGCAAGTAGGCTAGCATCCCATTCTTGTTAAGACGGCGCTGATAGAATTGTAGCCATGCCGCAATCTGTGCTGTCAAGGAAATCTTATGATCCACGTTATAAAGATGCTATAAGATACGCACATGAGACTTGTTACATAGGACTTAAAACTAACCTTGATAGATCATAGGCCTAGAGGCGGGAGCGTCCCTTATGCGTGACTTTTTGTGCAGTAACATTCTTCAAGTTAAAAAAGTAAAAAAATGAGATTAAAAATAAAAGTGTAAATAGGCCTATCTGTATATCAAATAAAACTGCCATTCAACAACCACCTGATAGGTCTAAGGTGGATAGCTTTTAGGCCAGTGGATCAATGAAAACGATCCATGTGCTCCAAACTAGGATAGGCCTACTGTTGCTGTTTGTTTTACCAGTTTTATGCGCAATGAATGTTGCAGCCAGCCTCAGACTTATTTTATTTGCTAGAAAAGGGGTGTTAGCCCCTTTGACAAAATGGTCAAGTGGCGTCCGGAGTGACTGTATTTATTGTTATTTTTTAAATAGTAGTGGGTGACCTTTTATACGTTGTGCACCTGTCCCTCTAAATGGCTGTGCATTTCCCTCTCTCCGTCTGTTTAGGAGAAGGAAGGCATCCAGTGGGAGGCGAAGGAGGAGGACTTTGAGGAGTTTGAGGAGGAGGCCGAAGAGCCGGTAGAGGCAGCGGTGGCGGCAGCCGGGGAGGAAGAAGAGGACGACGACCACATGGAGTTCTGCCGTGTGTGCAAGGATGGCGGCGAGTTGCTCTGTTGCGACTCCTGCCCTTCTTCCTATCACATTCACTGCCTCAACCCACCCCTTCCCGAGATACCCAATGGGGAGTGGCTGTGCCCACGTTGCACGGTGAGTAACGATATTTCTGGCCAATCAGAATTCAGCTTTCACCAGCAATGACGTTTTAATTACCATAATAAGAAGTGCGACCAGTTCTTGATTTTATCCATTCAAGCCCTGGCAAAATAGGTTGTAATTAATTATCATGTTTAACTATCATGAAGACATATTCCGATGAAAGAAAAATAACAATACATTTCATCTTCCTAGGCGACAGATTATTCAAATAGATCAGATAAGTGATATCTGAATATCTGATTGGGTGATGTTTTTGCCTTCTCCCAGTGCCCACCAATCAAAGGGCGTGTTCAGAAGATCCTGCACTGGCGGTGGGGTGAGCCCCCTCCACCTGTCCCTGTCCCACCGCCCCCCGATGCTCCACCGGACGCGCCCCCTCCGCCTCCCATGAAGGGGCGGCCGGAGAGGGAGTTCTTCGTGAAGCTGGCCGGCCAATCCTACTGGCACTGCACTTGGATCACAGAGCTACAGGTGAGAGAGAGAGAGAGAAAGAGAGAATGAGTGCAGATGAAAAGTAAACGGCAAGGACTATGTGGCGAGCTTAAGACACAATAGACATAGCTAGATGTCCCATTGCACTATACAAGAGAAAAACATCTCTACGGTGCAATGTTGACTGATTCCTCTAAGGTAGTACCTACTCTAGTAAAATCTATTATTTCTCTGTACTGTAATTTGTTTGAGAGAAAGGTATCCACTGAGGTTCTGAATTATTAATTACTCATGTAAAATCTTACAACCACACTTAGAAGCAGAGCATATGAAGCCATTTCTTGAGCCATCTCCTTTTCAAAGTCTTCTTTTCACGCGTTTGTCTTTCATTCATTTCACTCTCTCTTGTCTTGTCTTTGTCCAGCTGGAGATTTTCCACTCGGTTATGTTCCGGAACTACCAGCGCAAGACGGACATGGACGAGCCCCCCAGCCTGGACTACGGCTCTGGGACAGAGGAGGATTCTGGGAAGAGCGAGAAGCGGCGGGCCAAAGACCCACAGTTTGCCGTCCTGGAGGAGAAGTATTTCCGCTACGGCATCAAGCCTGAATGGATGATGATCCATCGTATAATCAACCACAGGTGGGTACATGGACGTCTGGGTGAGATGCGGGTACGACGGCGTGTGTGGCTGTGTGAATACACACATATACAGGGCTGAAGATTTTCAGGTACGGTGTCAGAGTTAGGACATGGGCCAGGCCATTTAAGATTTTGAAAATATAATTCGTAATAGCTTTGTAAGTTCAGACATAGAAATGTTCCTGCATATGTGTCTGTGTGTGTGTGTGTGTGTGTGTTTGTATCTATTTGTATCAGTATATATCCATGTGCGTGTGTGTGTGTGTGTGCGTGTGTGTGTGTGTGTGTGTGTGTGTGTGTGTGTGTGTGTGTGTGTGTGTCAGTCTATCTGTGCTGTTTGCTAGTAACTTCATATGTGTGTGTTCCACAGTGTGGATAAGAAGGGGAGCTACCACTACTTGGTCAAATGGAGGGATCTGACCTATGACCAATGCACTTGGGAGAGAGATGATTTGGATATCCCAGACTTCCACGTGCACAAGTCTGCCTACTGGAGGCACAGGTACTTAAGTGGATGACAACACAATTTGCAGCAGTTTTGTTTGTGATGAGGATAAGTCAGAAGCCGTTGTAGGAGTTAGGTGATGTTTCAGTTTCTTTAGAACACAGAGATAAAAAGAGAGATGGGGAGTGAGGAAGAGATGAAGAGAGAGAATACCATTTCCTGTCTGTCTCACCAGGGATGAAGTGATGAAGGAGGACATAGACAAGCCGAGGAAGAGGAGGAGAGAAGAAGATAATGATGACAATGACAACGATGATGAAGTTCCTCGAACACCTGTTACTGACGTGAGTGCCCCCCCCCCCCCCTTCTCCTATCCTTCAGTTTCACCCCCACCCAAGATCCATCTGTCTTATTTTTCCCTCCCAGAAATAGAAATGTGGGTACCCTGATATAAACATAGTGATTTGTTGGCTTTTCATCAGGGGAATAAATGAATAACACAAAAAAGGCATATCAGTCTCTGGGCTTTTCTATGTCCATACATCATAGGGCTGCTCGATAATAAATTAATTTATTTAATTAAAATGTATTAATTTAAATTAATTTATTGCAGATGCATAACATTGTGATTACATACTGTGGTGTGTGCCATATTCAGGCATTTTGGATTAAATCCAGTGACATGTTTGCTGATGACCTGATAAAAATGCCCTTTTCTTTAGAATTCTACTTCTGTCATGTTTGTAGGCTTGTCTGACATCTCTGCTTATATGTGGACCACAGTAGCACTGGTTGAAACCAATGGTTGATAGCTGGATAGCCAATAATTATGTTAATCGTGCTAGTCGGAGTGTTTAGTTTTCCCACGTATTTTCTAAGTTTGCAGCCTTAAATGTAATCTATGTTTTTTCCCCTGTGTCTTGGGAAATGCGTTTCATAATCCATTGGGACTGAACGAGCAAAAAATCAGTGTTAATTATCTAATAGTAACGTTCAGTGTTTTGCCTAATGTTATCCACTTGCATTAATACAAGTAATTGACAAGCTGTAACGTTATAGTGTGCTAATTTCAACAACCAGGCGTGTTCATCTTGCCATAACTTCTCTAAGTAGTTTGGTCATCCTGATTGACAGTGATAACAACAAACTTAGCAGAGAATGCGCTAGTTACAATTTCGGCGTGGCTCATGATGCTACCTATTAGTGAACCGACTGCACGAGCACACACACACAACCCAAAACTGCTTGAGTGGCCTGTGCACAGAGGGGAGGGGCGTGTTGAGTGCGGGGCTTAAAGAAGCAGCGTGAATCAGTGCGCTGTATGATTTGAAATTGTATCTATTTTCGAAACACTATTTCTAAACAGAATGTGGTAAAATAATATTTTTTGTTTTTGTGATTGTTTGAATCCAAATTCGAAATCAAAACAAAAATTCGATTAAAGGATAAGTCCCTTTTCTGGTTTGTTTGTTGTTTGTTTTGATGAACTAGAGTGGTGGACACCGAAATTTTGACGATGGGTCCTGTCTCGACTTTTCTGACTCGTTTTGAATCGCCTTTAACTACTTCAGTGTGGCTGCCTATGGGCATGCACAAACATGTCCTTAAAACAACCCTTATCGTTTGTTTTTAAAACTGTGCAACTCACCGAGTGGTTAGTGGTATTCGTTGATGTTCCAAAACAAGTAGCGTAACGAAATACAGTTTCTGTCGTGTTTTATTTGCCATTTTGTAAAATCCCTTTGATTTCTGTTGGAAGAGTCATAGCACGTTAATATTACTGCGCCACCGGAAACAGAAACGTTTTCATTTGGTTTTAGTCTTTCCGCGTGACCTTCTTTTACTGTCTATGCTTCAGGCTCAAATATTGAGCGGAAGTTTATACGCGGTTGTGAGGTATCTGAAAAAATACTTTCACAATAGCAAATGACACGGCTGGAAATCATACATTGCGCCGATATATATTGTTTTTAATAATCAACGAACACCACTAACCACTCGGTGAGTTGCACAGTTTTTAAAACGAACGTTAAGGGTTGTTTGTGCATGCCCATAGGCAGCCACTCTGAAGCAGTAAAGGCCATTCAAAACGAGTCAGAAAAGTCGAGACAGGACCAATCGTCAAAATGTTGGTGTCCACCACTCTAGTTCATCCAAAACAAACCAGAAAAGGGACTCAAAGGGCTAAATACCGGAATTATCCTTTAATTGCGCAGCCCTAACAGAGACACACATACACCCACCGCCCTAATACAGACACACATACACCCACAGCCCTAATACAGACACACGTAGACCCACAGCCCTAACACAGACACACATACACCCACCACCCTAATACATCATTTCCTGTTAGCCTTCATTGTATTATCTTCCGGTAATCTCTCTCTCTTCTGACTACAAATATTTTCCAAATATTTTTCTCTCTCTCTCTCTCTCTCTCCCTGTGTAGCCTACCATTAAGTATGAGGAGCAGCCGGACTTCGTGACGGTGACGGGGGGCACGTTGCACCTCTACCAGCTGGAGGGCCTCAACTGGCTGCGCTTCTCCTGGGCGCAGGGCACCGATACCATCCTGGCCGACGAGATGGGCCTGGGCAAGACCATCCAGACCATCGTCTTCCTCTACTCCCTCTTCAAAGAGGTACGACCGGCCGCCATGCAGTGGGCCAGTTATTGGCGTGGGGAGATAAAAAAAAAAAATGTTTTTTACCTGGTTAGCGTACATATTCACTTGCATACATATCACACAGTCACACAAGTCATGCAATCTCAATGAAGATCTCTGACAACCAAGAAAACATGGTCACAGTGCAGACATTTTGAGATGGCTGTTTAACTAGATCGGATCTCTTCTTGTAACTTGACCCCATATATAAAAGTGCATGCCAGATTCTTCCTTCATCACTGAGTGTTTCACTTGACACATCCAGACCTCAGTAGCATGATAAATGATGGCACAATAGTGGCAATGTCAACAGTCGGCAGTGAGACAGTATGGAACTTCAGAAATACGGCTGCCTTTGAATTCACCGTGCAGGACAAAGCGCCCAGACGAAATCTGCTGAGTCATTTCTTCATCACTGAGTCATTTCTTCATCACTGAGTGTTTCACTTGACACATCCAGACCTCAGTAGCATGATAAATGATGGCACAATAGTGGCAATGTCAACAGTCGGCAGTGAGACAGTATGGAACTTCAGAAATACGGCTGCCTTTGAATTCACCGTGCAGGACAAAGCGCCCAGACGAAATCTGCTGAGTCATTTCACGAATGAGGCAAATGAGGCACTCTCTGAGCTCCGACACCTCATGCTGTGCAAACCACCG
>NW_027468640.1:26995831-27003331 GCF_046254945.1 Alosa pseudoharengus
TCAACATCATGATGGACCTGAAGAAGTGCTGTAACCATCCCTACCTCTTCCCCGTGGCAGCCATGGTGAGACATGCCGATCAACCTACTTAACATACTCACAATGTCATGGATGGGTGCCATTGTAAGCATCAAATACTGCCACCTCCTGGTATCTTGTGTCATTGCTTTAATCCATGTTTCTCTGGTGTGTGTGTGTGTGTGTGTGTGTGTGTGTGTGTGTGTGTGTGTGTGTGTGTGTGTGTGTGTGTTTTGGTGCATGTTTCAGGAAGCTGCCAAGACACCCAGTGGGGCCTATGAGGGAGTGTCCCTCATAAAGGCTTCTGGGAAACTGACACTGCTGCAGAAGATGCTGAGGAAGCTGAAGGACCAGGGTCACCGTGTGCTGGTGTTCTCTCAGGTGCAGACCCACTCACACACTCAGTATTCACTCTGTATTCATGATCACAGGTGCAGGACCACTCACACACCTGTATTCATGATCACAGGTGCAGGAGGACTACTCCCACACTCACACACGTGCATTCATGATCACAGGTGCAGGACTACTCCCACGCTCACACACCTGTATTCATGATCACAGGTGCAGGACTACTCACATGCTCACACACCTGTATTCATGATCACAGGTGCAGGACTACTCCCACGCTCACACACCTGTATTCATTATCACAGGTGCAGGACTACTCACATGCTCACACACCTGTATTCATGATCACAGGTGCAGGACTACTCCCACACTTACACACCTGTATTCATGATCACAGGTGCAGGGCCAGTCCCACACTAACACTCACGTATTCATGATCACAGACATTCTAACACGTGGGATCTAACAGTAAAGAAAAAACAGTAAACATCCACATATTTTGATAAAGCATGACAGGTGTACAGCGTGGCATATGATCGCTGATTTAAAGTGCTGTACGTACTTAAGTACTACTTGAACATACACACTTGAGGGAATACCAAGTGATGTCATCTACATATAGAGATTGTGATTCCTGGCAGGTTTCCCCTCCCCAAAACCTGGATGTACTACTCACGCTTACACATGCATGCATACCAACAGATATGTATTGTTTATGCTCATACTATACAGTATGTGCACTGCTTGATATCCTCTACACTCATGCGTTTCACTTTTTTACAGTCAGTGCATACATAGATGTCTTGTGCTGTGTTACTGTATGTTTTGTCTGTCTGTACTGTATGAGCCTATAAGCACTAAACCAAATTCCAGACGATGTTCCATTGCACTGGCAATAAAGCATTGACTTGACTTGATACATACATACATACATACAAGCATACAAGCATACAGTACATATCATGCATACAAGATACTGTACATACAATCTTTTTTGTTTATTTTTCTTGTCCCGTGTCATGCAGATGACTAAAATGCTGGACCTGCTGGAGGACTTCCTGGACTTTGAGGGCTATAAGTATGAGCGCATCGACGGGGCCATCACAGGAGCGCTGAGGCAGGAGGCCATCGACAGGTTTAATGGTGAGACACACGTAGCCCTTGCCTGTGCTAACTCAGACACTAATCATCTCCCTGACGCACAAAGCATCAATACAATTGAATCAAAAGTTCTCTTTGGCGTATTACAGTAATTTCCTGTGTAGTAGCCGCATTGTGTATAAACTGCAGGACAATGTTTTATGCACGTTAAAAAAACAAAACCATAAACCTAAATATTAATACCATATTAAATGCCCCCCCGTGTATTAACCTCATAGCTGAAGCCACGGCTAATAGTTGGGAAATTATTTCCATGTGTCATGTAATGCTCAGATTTTTGTGCAAGTTAAAAAAACAAAACCATATTAATACCATATTAAATGCCCCCCCGTGTATTAACCTCATAGCTGAAGCCACGGCTAATAGTTGGGAAATTATTTCCATGTGTCATGTAATGCTCAGATTTTTGGGCCGCATTCAACTATGAAACAGCTGACCTCTCACCTGTCATGTCCTCAAAACCATCATCCGTACTGTCACTCTATTCCTGTTACCATTCATGTCATTCCTGTCACAGAAATTATGTCATGCAGTACAGTAATCTTTTTAGACATTTAATGGACTTTGCTGTCTTCTTGTGTGTCTATCCTTTCATTTTAAATTTCCTCTCTTTCTCTCCTCCTGTCTCTCCCTCTCCCTTTCTCTCCATCTCACCCTCCCTCTTTCTCTCTCTCTCTCCCTCTCTCTCTCTCCCTGCCTCTCCCTCTCCTGCTCTCTCTCTCCATCCCTCTCCCGCTCTCTCTCCCTCTCTCTCTCTTTCTCTCTCTCTCTCTCCTGTTTTCTCTCTTAGCTCCAGGTGCCTGTCAGTTCTGTTTCCTCCTGTCCACCCGAGCGGGTGGTTTGGGCATCAACTTGGCCACAGCTGACACGGTCATCATCTTTGACTCTGACTGGAATCCACACAATGATATTCAGGTTTGTTGGGCTGATTATTGGTTCACTTCATCTTTATGTAATTACATGTAGGAGGAATCCCAGTTTTTGCTATTGTTGGACATGGTTGATGTCATACACTCCAACTTATTTTTTATTTTTTTTTGCTTTTTCCTTTCTTTGTTTTTGTACCTATGTGCTCTCTCTCTCTCTCTCTCTCTCTCTTTCTTTCACACACACACGCACACACACACACACACACACACACACACACATGCCATCAGGCATTTAGCCGAGCACATCGTATTGGCCAGGCCAACAAAGTGATGATCTACCGCTTCGTGACTCGGGCCTCGGTGGAGGAGCGCATCACGCAGGTGGCCAAGCGCAAGATGATGCTGACCCACCTGGTGGTGCGGCCCGGCCTGGGCTCCAAGGCAGGGTCCATGACCAAGCAGGAGCTGGACGACATCCTCAAGTTCGGCACCGAGGAGCTCTTCAAGGACGAGATGGGAATCGAGAAGGGTGAGTGAGGAAAAAGAAATGAGAGAAACAGACAGAGCTAGAGAAAAGAGAGAGAGAGAGAGAGAGAGAGAGAGAGAGAGAGAGAGAGGATCAAGTTTTGCATCAAAAAGTTATTCCGGGACAAGACTGACCGTGAGAGAGAAACACAGAAAGAGAAAAACAGAGAGGTGCTCTCACGCTAGGCAGTGGAAGCAACGCGGCTAAGGAGCTGGGCTAGCATGCAGTAGCCAGGAAAGTTTTGGGGTCAATTCCCGGCAGCCCCCACTGTGCCCTTGAGCAAGGCACGTAACCCCAAGTAGCCCTGGGGTGACTGGTCCTTGTAATAACTGACGTATGTAAGTCGCGTTGGATAAAAGAGTCTGCTAAATGATAAAGTAGGGAAGCACACTGCTCCAGCAAACGCCAACAATCACCAACAGTTCGGTCCATGTGCACCATGAGTTTGTTGGTGTTTATTGGATGGAGTTGTTCAAGTTTGACGTGCCCAAAAGCCATTCCTTTCCATTACTGTCTGGGCAGTGTGGAGCTGGAAGTGGGTTTTCTAAAGACTGCAGCCAACAATCTCAGTGGGCTGGCGCCAGAGAGTGTTTGTGAAGGAGAAATGGATATTGTGACATCTAAGCTATTTTATGGAGTTTAGGATTAAAAAAGAATAAAATAAAGAATAAATAGTATGAGTTTTCAATTCATGCAAGGTTTACCAAGCTCTGTCATTGGTAGTAGAGTCAGAGACACAGGCAAGAGCAAAAATGCACAGAATATGAATATGTTACGGTGTGATAATACAGTGCATCATAATGCCATGTGTTGTGTGGTGGACTCCAGCCGGGGACAACAAAGAGGAGGACAGCAGTGTGATCCACTACGACAGCACGGCCATCGAGAGGCTCCTGGACCGCAGTCAGGACGCCACAGACGACTCGGACATGCAGAACATGAACGAGTACCTGAGCTCCTTCAAGGTTGCCCAGTACATGGTGCGGGAGGAGGACAAGGTAAGAGAAAGACAGAGAGAGAGAGAGAGAAAGAGAGAGAGAGAAAGGGATGGGTAATAAGGATTCTAAAATTAAAACAACAAAATGTTACATTCAATCTTGTGGCCATATAGTGAAGGTCCTGTTCTTCACACTGTGGGGAAGTTTTCAAAAATCGCTATTTTGTGAACTTTAATAGCACATCATTATTGCCGATTTGCATGAAAGTCATGCATTTCACATATTTACATATCTGATGCCCCGCGAATTGACAGCATACTATGTGCGAAATTTAACTAATGTCCAGCAGCAGCGAAATTTGTTGAACTTTTTTACCACAACCATCTCGTTGGTTGTGATAAACACTCGCATCTACTACAGGTAGAGATGACTTCTGATTTCAAGTAACAACCATTTAGGATACAGTATGTTGTAAAATGTAAGTATAAGTTAAGTATTAGTTATATTAATATAAATATAAGTTTTAGGACGTTTACATAGCTTAAAATGTATGTTTTTTATCCCCCATGCCTGTTTCATTCAGCCCAACCAGGAGGGACGAATGAAACATTAGGCACATTCCACTTTTGCTGAAATAATACCTGACCAATGAAGATGACAGATGTAGGTTGCTAGTGACAAAATATTAGTTGTCAGTGTGGTACGATCTCTTTGTAAATTACATTTAATCCAAAAGTGTTTCAATCATCCCGGTTCTCCCTTATGGCAGGCTAATGGTGTCTCATCTTGCCACACGGTTTTGTGGTTAGGGCTATGGGTACGACGAAGGGGTAGGGGAATGGGGAAGACAGAGAACCCTCACTCTCTTGGCCTCCATGCTAACATGCCATGTTTGAAGGTGCAGGTTTGATTTTCATAAAGCAGTTTACAGTAACTTACTCCGTGTGTGTGTCTGTGTGTGTGTGTGTGTGTCTGTGTCTGTGTGTGTGTGTGTGTGTGTGTGTGTGTGTGTGTGCAGATAGAGGAGATTGAGCGTGAGATCATTAAGCAGGAGGAGAACGTGGACCCAGACTACTGGGAGAAGCTGCTGAGGCACCACTACGAGCAGCAGCAGGAGGATCTGGCCCGCAACCTGGGCAAGGGCAAGAGGGTCCGCAAACAGGTCAACTACAACGACGCCGCACAGGAGGACCAAGGTACACCGCGCGCACACACACACACACACACACACACACACACACACACACACACACACACACACACACACACACTCTACACACACACACACACACTCTACACACACACACACACACACACACACACACACACACACACACACACACACACACACACTCTACACACACACACACACACACACACACACACACACAGTCTGCATTCAGTTGCATACAAATGCTTGCTTTCACTACGTGGGGATGAAGTGTTTTGGCAGTTCCCATGCACTTAGACAAACAAACACACACTCGCACACACACACACACACACACACACACACCACTGAAGCCATGGTGTCTTATATCGTAAGGCCCTCTGTACTGGAACCACTGTGTGTCTTTGTGTGTATATGTGTGTGTCTCTGTCTGTATGATATGTGTACGCGTGTGTGCGACAATATGTGTGTGTGTGTGTGTGTGTTGTATTTTGCATGTGTGTGCCGTTAGGCAGTAAGCTGCCTGGCCCATTCTGTTGACGGAGCACAATTTGTACTGTTTCAGAGTGGCATGCTGATATTTCAGATAACCAGTCAGAGTACTCAGTGGGCTCGGAGGAGGAGGACGAGGACTTTGACGAGAGGCCTGAAGGTGAGGACACCTGGAGAGACAAACTCCACTGTGTAGCGCCACCGTGTCTGTATTTCTGTTTCTGCATCTGCGTTTAATTTTAATTCGATGTAATTAGGTGAAGATACTCGCAAACAATGGTCACATAGCAACAGGAAGACCAGAAGTGGCACAGAGGAGAATTTCTTCTCTCGTGGGGAAGTTGAAACAGACGTGAGCTTCCGGAGCAGCAGACTAAGCCGTGGTGTTGATTAATGAATGTGTGTAATCTTTTGGGACGTGTGGTGAAAATAGCCATAGACTAGTGGTCATCAGAGGACGTGCCTTGCAACTTGCACTACCTCGACGCGGATAATTGGGAATTGCTGTGCGGCAATTGTGCATTTAACTTTACTATTTGTATTAAATCGTGTGTTAGTCGACATGGCTCTTTGGAAATGATCTTAGTCGGTTTGTAAACAAATCCACATGTACCTTGTCCAGGGGGGAGTCCAGTGGTATGTACGACAGTTGTGTGTAAAATACAAATACTCCACAACTGCAGGGGGAGCCCAGGAGCAAAACAACCCTAAAAACTGGATACCTTTAAAAGTGCTCTAAGCGATGCCACACGTTTTTTAGGTTAAAACATTTTATGTCACTTACTGCAAACATCACCTAACCATCCGCTAACTGTCTGTGTCCTGAATACACTGTAAAAAAACGCAATCTCTGTGGACAGCCCAGGCTCCAGAAACGGCAACAAAAACAACCTGGGCACACCTAGCCCATAAAAACATAACAAACTGTTCCAGCAATCCACAATAGGAGAGTTTCAATTGCACGGGAGCAGCACGGGAGGGAGGGGGAGGAAGTAGCGAGCTAGCTCTCTGTTTTGTTTTGAAAGACAACAGAAGTGACGTTACCCAGCATCGCTTAGAGCACCTTTAAGCAAAAGGTTATGCAGAGGTTTTGCATGTGGCATTGATTTGGATCAATGACATTGGTCAGGAATTCATGATTTTCCAGATTTGTTTCCGTCTCTGACGGTGTCTCTCCCATCTTATCTCTCTGTCTGTCTGTGGCATCTCCCGTTCATTTGTTGTTGCTGTGCCTGCAGGGCGTAGGCAGTCACGGCGGCAGCTCAGAAACGAGAAGGATAAACCACTGCCCCCCCTGTTGGCCAGAGTGGGGGGTAACCTTGAGGTAATTCATGCACTACTGTATAAAAAGGGTTAGCAGATTCATTGTGGTAAGATTGTATAGCTTTGTGTTCTCTCAAACAAATCTGTTAGGTTAAGTGTAAATTCAATTCAAGGAGAGTTTCATTTCTCTCTCTCTCTCTCTCTCTCTGTCTTTTCTCTGTCTGTGTGTCAGGTTCTTGGCTTTAACACTCGTCAGAGGAAGGCCTTCCTGAACGCCGTGATGAGATGGGGGATGCCCTCACAGGACGCCTTCTCCTCCCAGTGGCTGGTCAGAGACCTCCGGGGGAAGTCTGAGAAGGAGTTCAAGTATGCAGCAGATATCACACACACACTCTCTCACTCACACACACACACGCGCGCACCAGATGTCCCTAACAGTACCTCCTGATAGTTTGAACTGCTCCACACTCTTCTTTCCCCCTCTCTCTCTCTCTTTCTCTCTCTCTCTCCCTCCCTCTCTCTCTCTCGTTCTCTCTCTCTCTCTCTCAATTAAATTCAAGTGAGCTTTATTAGCATAACAAATATTTTTGCATGGCCAAACATTTAGACATACATTTACATAGAGAATGCTTGGAATACAGTACATGGCAAATAGATACGCTTCCAAGATTAACAAACAAACTGGTGTGTGTGTGTGTGTATGTTTGCGTG